>NW_025866937.1:0-3481 GCF_002878395.1 Capsicum annuum
ATATAAACTCACTTGTAAAAATTTGAAATTCTTTAATAAAATCAATGATTTGGGCACAAGAAGGGAAGAAGTGTTCTTGTTCAAACCCCACATACCATAGATTATGGACTTTGAACGAACTCTCACTTTTGTGACTCTATTCATGACTTTGAATGAATATTCTTGATGCCCTTGGTCTGGGGATTTCGATTCTTGAAGAAATTTTAAAAAGTGATGGTTAAATATTGAGTTCTCTTGAACTTTGGGTTGAAACCTTAGAAAGTGTTCTTGGTAAATTTTAGAGAAGAAGGATATATTTTGGTATTTTGAGACCTTAATCCCATATTATGACTGATAGAGGGTGAGGAAAATGACTAAATTGCCCCCTTGAATGTAGATTTTAAGAGCAGAAAAACTGGTATCGATGCTATTCATAAAGCAGTGCGTCAATGGCATTGACGTGATACCGAGGCGTCGTACCATATTCACGCCAATCCTCAGTACTTTTGACTGGTAGTTTTTGCAAAAAAATTGACCAATGCAATGGGAAATACGATACGGAAAGATCGCATTGGTCCACTATTTTAGGACACCAAATATGGTCTAAACATGGTGCAAAAATTCCAAAACTTGTGCGGGAACACCTATTGAATTCCCTAATAATGAATTATCTAAAATATCAACTATCGAAGGCCGAAAAGGTTGGTAATAAAATCCTCAAAGTTTCGAGGCTCTAGAAATGACTAAGTCCCAACACTTAGCTAGATTTTCTAAGTCTAGGAACTCTTTAGGCATTATTTAAGGGATTTAGATAATGAGGATTTTGTGGGCTCTTACAATATCTCCCCCTTGGGAATATTTGTCCCTATATGTCACTAGTTAGGCTATGAATATAGAGAAAACTGAAGATGTACAGTAGAAATAATTTACTAAACTGACTCTACATTGTCATAAGCTTTGAGTACATCAGAGAATGCATGGACTCATATTGAGAATATCTATATAGATGAATCTTTGGTTAAAGAGGATCTGAATTAAGGAAGAATAGTACCTTCAGCTTTATCTAAACTTATGGTGAAGAGATGGGGGTACTTGGCTCGCATATCTGCTTCTACTTCCCAAATAGCACCCTCAACTAACTAGTTTCTCCATAAAACATTGACCAAAGGAACTTCTTTGTTCCTTAGTCTACGAATCTGATGGTCTAGGATCTCAACTGAGATATTTTCATATGAAAGACTATTCAGAATGTCTGAGCCCTCTGAAGGATCTAGTACAATAGAATCACCAATGTGCTTCTTAAGCATGGAGACGTGAAAGAAAGAATGAACAACTGACAAATCTTTGGGCAATTATACCTTATAAGCTGCCTTCCCAACACGACTTAGAATTCTATAGGGGCGCACTTATTACCTTTAGCTGAATCAAACAACCTAATACCTATTCTAGCCAAATGATGAACTTCACGAGCCAATTTTTTCATATCCTTCTCCACATGAGCAACACCGCCCATAGAAAACCTACTAAGGGTGTCTGCCAATACATTAGCCTTTCCCAGATAATATAACACACTCATATCATAATCTTTTAGCAACTCTAACTATTTTCTTTGTCTAAGATTCAACTCCCTTTGATAAAAAATATAATGCAGGCTTTTGTGATCAGTAAACACATCAACTTAAACACCATAAAGATAGTGTCCCCAGATTTTCAAATCAAAAACCATAGAAGCTAATTCAAGATCATGGGTTGGGTAATTCTTTTCATGCAGTTTCAACTGCCTAGAGGCATAGGCTATAACCTTACCTTTATGCATCAACACACAACCCAGGCCAACTCTAGAGGAATCACAATATATCATTAAACAATTCGCACCATCAGGAAAAGTTAATACAGGGGATGAAGTAAGTTGAGACTTCAACTCCTGTAAAAACTTCTCACAGGAATCTGACCACAGGAACTTAACATTCTTTTAGGTCAATCAGGTTATAAGAGATGCAATAGAAGAGAAACCTTTGATAAAATGGCAGTAACAGCCAGCTAGACCCAAGAAACTCCTAATGTCTGGCGAAGAGATAGGTCTAGGCCAATTACTTACAGCTTCTGTCTTTTGGGGATCAACTCTAATGCCTTCGGCTGAAATAATATGACCAAGAAAAGCTACTGGCCTTAGAAAAAACTCACACTTGCTAAATTTGGCAAATAATTGATGATCTCTAAGAGTCTACAGGACGATTCTAAGATGGTCTATGGTCCTCGTCACTACGGGAGTACACGAGAATATCGTCTATGAATACTATGACAAACATATCTAGATACTATTTGAACACTCGATTCATGAGGTCTATGAAAGCTACAAGAGCATTGGTTAGCCCAAAAGAAATAACTTGAAACTCAAAATGACCATAGCAGGTGTGGAAGGCTATCTTTGGAATATCATACTCTCTTACTTTAAGCTGATGATAGCCAGATCTAAGGTCAATCTTTGAGAAATATGTTACACCTTACAATTCATCTAACACGTTATCAATTCTAGGAAGAGGGTACTTATTCTTGATTGTGACCTTATTAAGCTGACGATAGTCAATACACATATGCAAAAAACTATTTTTCTATTGCATGAACAGGAAGGGTGTGCCCTAAGGAGAAACACTGGGCATTATGAAACCTTTGTCTAGAATATCTTTGAGTTGGTCTTTAAACTCCTTAAGTTCTGCGGGTGCTATACGGTCTGAAAGGATATAAATAGGCTGTGTATCAAGAAGAATGTCAATCCCAAACTCTATCTCTCTATCAGGAGGTACCTTCGGGAGATCTTCTAGAAAAACATCAGGAAACTCATTAACTATGTAGACTAACTGAATAGTTAGAGTCTCAACTTAGTGTCTTTAACCCGAACTAGATGATAGATGCAACCTTTGGATATTAACATTCTGTCTTTAAGCTAGGATATAAAATAAATCTTGGGAGATACAGAATTGCCCACCACTCAAAAACTAGATCATCAGGAAACTAAAACTTGACCACACGGGTATGACAGTCTATAGATGCATAATAGGAATGAAGCCAATCCATTCCCAGAATAAGATCAAAATTGACCATATCTAATTCTATCAAATTAGCGAATATGACCTTATAAAGAATAGTAATAGGACACTTTTTACAAACTTGCTTAGCAACAACTAGCTCACCTACTATGGTAGAAACCAAGATAGGCTCAGGGATTTTTTCAGGATTTATCTCAAAATTCACTGCTACTAATGGGGGTCATATAAGAGAAAATTGAACCACGGTCCAACAACCCATAAACACCAAAGTGAAAAACACGGAGCATACCAGTAACAATATTTGGAGAATCATTTTGTTCCTAACAGGATGGTTAGGCATAGAATTAATTCTGGCGCTGACCGCTAGCTGTGCTAGATGAAGTACCCAGAGGAGGGGCTGGACCGACTAAAGAAGTTGGTAAACTGGTAGCCTGAGTCAGGGGTCGAACATCTCT
>NW_025866938.1:0-2852 GCF_002878395.1 Capsicum annuum
CGTATTTATTAATTATGAGCTATTATTATTTACATAGTTATTTATTTTTTAAAAATTAGAAGACCATTTAAAATATAGAAGCTTCTAGAAAAATTAAAGAAACTTTAACTAGTTACTACCCAGAATATACGAAGTTAAATAAAACAAAAGAAAATTCCCATAGACTAGCTTACTTAATTACCTTAATATCTTGCAATGAGGCAAAATTAATAATTCATTTAAAATCAAAAGTCTTGCCAAAAAGTCAAAAAAAGCTAAAAGCTAATAATTCCTATACAATTATTTACGTAAAGAAAGTTATCTAATTTGTTCACAATTCGCTTTCATAATTTAATATCTTATCTTTTACCTCTTCCATTATTGCTCCATTGTTTATCTTTTTTGTCGTATCTCTCCCGCTGTTCTAATTTTTTCGTTTGCTTTTATTGTAGTGTTACTTCTGGAATAATATTATGTCGTCCGCTACAACAGCTGCATTGATGATCATCATATCTCTTTCCAATTAATTTGCAGAATTGTTCCATAAGTCCATCAGAAATAACTCCTTTCTTGATAGATCTTGTGAGAGGGTTATCTTCTGGTTGTAATAAAGTCATTGTCCATCTACGAATTTCTTCTATATCATTTCTCTTATGTCTTTACATGTTGAATAAATCAATAAATGATCTCTAGAATAATAATTTCAAACAGGATTACGGTTCAAATAGTTATGTGCTAACTCTTGTATAATTATGCTCAAGCCAATAACTCGTTTGTTCTTGAAAAAGTCTGGTATCTCGATTTTCTGTATTTCGTCTTGTTCAGATATTTCTTCTGGTATAATGTAGTCTCTTGTCATACCAACTTTTACTACTGTAACCACTGGTTTAATTTCATCAAATAGTATCTCAGCGGGGGCCGAATAAAATCTTATGTAAAATAGTTGTCCTTTTGTAATTTTTATATATGTCATAATTCTTTTATGTATTTCAGCAATCATGGCTAATTCTTTCCTTTCCGTTGTATATACTGTTGATAATAATCCATAAGAATAACATATGGCGATTAAATTTGGGCTGGTTCCTGTGAGCGCAATAAGTTTATTATAATTTTGTAATTTTTGGGTTATATACCCTTGGTATTTTTTGGCTAGCTTAATATCTTGGACGGGTTTGGTATTTAGTATGGTTTGGATTGTATATATATAAATTTTCAATATAAACACGGGTTAAATGGTTGTAAGCTTGTTTTTTCTGGTTAATTGCATCTGAATAAGGGTATAACTGCGGGGGTACAAATAATTCATTCTTTTGGATATTTGGTGGTGCATAAGGTTTTTCAAATATCTTATTTAGGTTGTAATTCTTTTTCCTTGGTAATTCAGATTTTAGTAATTTTTTTGTTGTGTGTAAATCCTTAGCTGTACCTAATATTCCTGCGAATGTAACAACCGTTTCGGTTTTAAGGTGTGTCCGAACGTCAATTTCTAGATCTAGTATCTGAGCCATGTTATTTAAAAAAATGTACAAGTAGATATGTGTTAATTAGTTATGTATTAATTATGAGAAAAATTACAAAAGTTAATTTAGTCGTATTTATTAATTATGAGTTATTATTATTTACGTTGTTATTTATTTGTTAAAAATGAGAAGACCATTTAAAAATATAGAAGCTTTTAGAAAAATTAAAGAAACTTTAACTAGTTACTACCCAGAATATACGAAGTTAAATAAAACAAAAGAAAATCCCCACATATTAGCTTACTTAATTATCTTAATATCTAGCAATGAGACAAAATTAATAATCCATTTAAAATTAAAAGTCTTGCCAAAAAGTCAAAAAAACTAAAAGCTAATAATTCCTATACAATTATTTACGTAAAGAAAGTTATCTAATTTGTTCACATGTCCCTTTCATGATTTAATATTTTGTCTTTTACCTCTTCCATTATTGCTCCGTTGTTTATCTTTTTTATCGTGTCTCTCCTGCTGTTCTAATTTTTTCATTTGCTTCTATTGTAGTGTTACTTCTGGAATAATATTATGTCGTCCGCTACAACAACTGTATTGATGATCATCATATCTCTTTCCAATTAATTTGCAGAATTGTTCCATAAGTCCGTCAGAAATAACTCCTTTCTTGATAGATCTTGTGAGAGGGTTATCTTTTGGTTTTAATAAAGTCATTGTCCATCTACGAATTTCTTCCATATCATTTTCTCTTATGTCTTTACATGTTGAATAAACCAATAAATGATCTCTAGAATAATAATTTCAAACTGGATTAACGTTCAAATAGTTATGTGCTAACTCTTGTATAATTGTGCTCAAGCCAATAACTCGTTTGTTCTTGAAAAAGTCTGGTATCTCGATTTTTTGTATTTCGTCTTGTTCAGATATTTCTTCTGGTATAATATAGTCTCTTGTCATAACAATTTTTACTATTGTAACCACTGGTGTAATTTCATCAAATAGTATCTCAGCGGGGGCCGAATAAAATCTTACGTAAAATAGTTGTCCTTTTGTAATTTTTATATATGTTATAATTCCTTTATGTACTTCAGGAATCATGGCTAATTCTTTCCCATCTGTTGTATATACTGTTGATAATAATCCATAAGAATAACATGTAGCGATTAAATTTGGGTTGGTTCCTGGGAGCGCAATAAGTTTATTATAATTTTGTAACTTTTGGGTTATATAGCCTTGGTGGTTTTTGGCTAGCTCAATATCTTGGATGAGTTTAGTATTTAGTAAGGTTTGGATTGTATATAAATTTTCAATATAAACTTGGGTTAAATGGTTGTTAGCTTGTTTTTTTTGGTTAATTGCTTCTGAATAAGGGTATAACTGCGGGGGTACAAATAATTCATT
>NW_025866939.1:0-1547 GCF_002878395.1 Capsicum annuum
ATTGTTTTGTGGTTTGATGTTTGGTTGGGTTGGGTATCGGGGGTAATATCCAATCCTTGTTGGATTTGGTGATGTCTCCCAAAATACACTTTACTTGGAAGTATAATGTGGTCAATAACAAATATAATAAGCCAACTAGGTTGGGGTCAATCCCACAGGAAAAAAATAAACTGTTGCGTAACTTTGATGGAATCCACGAGTAGTACAAGAAAGTAAATGGGGGTATTTTAGTGTCAGTTGTAAGTAGTCACCAAATCTTTAGTGATTTTGAGTTGTAGACAATATGAGAAGAACACCAGGCTTGTGTTTCTCCTGGCTTCTCAACTCCATAAATTTCCCATGATCAACTTGATAAATCTATTGTTCTGCATGCATAGTCTACAAGATAAGTATTATCAGCATCCTTGTAGGCGCGAAGATAAATCTCACCCTTTACCGGTTAAGTCCTAGGGCATCTCCTTGTTGCTCCTTACTACGACCTCGGTTCACTATCACCTTTTCGGTTCAAGTGATTAGATGAGACGCGGGGACTAAAAGGCAGAGGTAAAAAGATCCCAAATCACTGTCTTAACTTCTTTTCCCAATGACAAACTCCCTTGTAGGGACAAATGCGAATACATGCTATCTCAAGTTACTGTAGCTACTTGAGATTAATTATCGTGAAGAAGATTATGATATATGTAGAAACCCTAAAATAGATGAATCTCACACTTCCTCTACATAGCTAATCCACCAGGGTTGCCACAACCCTAATTAAAGAGATTAGCCACTCGTGTTTGTGCAAGAAACCATGATTATCAATGAAGAACACATATAATTAATTGTACAAGAATAAGATGAATACAATCCAAAGTCTTAAATTGAATACAACTCCGAAATCTCAAGAGCAATTGTAAAAGGATTGTAAAGTATTGTAATAATATATAAGAGAGTGTAACCTGATAAAAGATAAACCCTAGGGTATTTATAGTATCTCAAAATAACATAAAAGACCTAATAAAAATAGAAAAGTTTAAGTCATGTCGATAGTAGGTACGACTCGTTCTTCACTCATATCAGCATCATACAAGTCGTACCCTTCCTTCTCATATCCAATCCAATGTCTCATCTCCCAAGTATCCAACTTCCTATTCAGCTTACGACTTTCGGTTACGAGTCATACCTTAGTGTACAACTCATGTCCTTCACTCGTATCAACCTCAGACTTTTGTCTTTCCAAGCTTTGAACGTTGGTTTGTGTAAGATTTGACTATATGAGTCATACTCAGACTTTGACACGTATTTTTCTAGGACTTTAACTCCTAGTTGTAACTTTGTACACTGTTATGCTTACGATTGTTGTTCATGCCCTGTTTTCTCAGTATACGACTCATATAGCTGAGTTGTATCTTTTCTTCACTTAGTCTTTTATTTGGGTCTTGGGTTATGTGTTACTTACGAGACATCATACAAATTGTATACTATGTTTACAATTCGTGAGGTGACTCGTATCTTGATCAAACTTGGTCTTTTTAGATTCTTTCTTCTATTTTCATTCCAACACTATT
>NW_025866940.1:0-4672 GCF_002878395.1 Capsicum annuum
AAGTACATAAGATCTCGGGGCATTTCCCGATAAAATGAATACATTTCTCAATCTTGTGCGGTAAAATTGAAAGAACCAACCCACAAACATTCACACATTCAACAAATCACCAAGAGTCCTAAACTTTGCCTATCCAAAGCCTACGATTTGCTTACCGATTTCAACATATCATGATACCATCGAGGAGTAGACAATTAGATGCAAAGTAACAATAATAATGAATCAAAACAACTGATTTACTCATTTCTTAATCAAATTTCGATTCCCCAAATCCATTAAGCAATGATTATCACATGCTTCGATTATCAATTCAAGATTTCAACGTTTAAAATCCAACATCCACCAATACACAATCAAGATTCAAATGCACCAAACACACAAATCATTTACGATGACGTAAAATTAAAGAAAGAGAGGATAGAATTGGACCTCAATTAATTATTTTTTCTTAAATTTTTGATGAAGCCAATGGATCAGAACCTCAGAACAAAAACCACGGATCCGAATATCAAAGCCTCGATCCTCCGAACTCAATGCAGATCCAACTTCAGAATCGAACAAAACAAGATTATTTCTCTAACAAGGTAAGGATGAAGTAAAAAAAATAGAGGGAGGCTGTTTGATCGACTTTTCCGATGACCGGTTGACCGAAATCGCCGCTGGTTCGCCGGCGTTTTCGGTGAGGCCGCTGGAACAGTGAGCTTCCGATATGTTTCCCTCTTTCTCGTTGAATCTCTCTCGATCTATCCTCTCTCTGTCACTCCTTTGTCTCTCAATTTCTCCCTCTCAATAATGTTACTGTTCGTATATGGAATTGAGAGGCAGCTTTTTTTTTGTTGTTTCTTTTTCAGTTTTTGGTGTGTCTACAGTGATGTGTGTATGGTGAGCTATGGATTATTTTTGTTCAAGGAAATTTTTGTTCGTATGTTTTCACGTGGAGAAGGAAAAAAATCTTTGGTGTGTATCTTCTCTCCAAAAAATGGAAAAAGAATCCCCCTCCCTCCTTTTGTTGTATTCTTTTTAAAATGGAAGAATCCAAATTCCCTGGGTTCAAAAACCGTGTGAAAAGGGGTAGGGGGTAGGGTAGGGTAATGGTGAGGTGGCGTAGAGTTTGTTAGGATAGGGTAGGTAGGTGTTGTTTTTTAATTGGAGGGATAAGGGTTAGGTGTCTATGTTTGTTTGGGTAGGTTGCTAGGATAAGACAAAATTAGTTAGGGGATTATTATTTTTGTCATTTTGTGGAGGGATTATCACACGGGTGAGAGTACACGGTAGGATAACATAAAATGGGTAAAAGTGAATAATGAACTCTAAGAGGACGAAATCACGTGTCTACAAGATGAACTAATTACGATCGATATCACCGAAAACTGAAACGGAACCTAAACTCGATCCACTACTTTTTTTTTCTTCCTTCTTTCTTGTCTTCACTACTGATTTTTTTGTTTTTATCCTTCTGTTTTTGTTTTCTTGTTTTTCAAATGTTTTCTCATCTTTTTAAAAATGTGTTCATCTCTCCCTTTTTTCTTCTATCCGTGTGTGCATGTGTGTAGTGGGAAATTGGGGAATAGTGGGAAAGAAGTTGGGGTAGTTTTAGGTTAGTGGGATGGTTTTGGGTGGGAGTTAAGATTAGGATAAGAATTCTCTCTCTCCTTTTTTTTAGTACTAAAAATACTAGCTTATTTATTTAAAATTTAAAAAGAAAAAATATTTTAAAATTTTCTTCTTCTTCTTATTTTTTAAAAAATTAAAATAAAAAATCCTAAAATTAACTTCATTTAGTTATTTATTTTTTAACAAAATTTATTAAAAATTGAAATAAGAACTAAAATAAATATTGGATAAAAATATAAATATCTAATACCGAAAAATAGGTTAAAATTTGTGGAGGGTCAAAAATCACGTGTCTACAATTTGATGTTTGATAGTCGTATTGGAGTCCAACTAATTTAGATTCACGCCGCGTATGATTCACTTGGTGGAAGCGCTCCCTACCAAAACTTTTTCTATATTCAAGGCAGTGACGGAGCCAAGTTTTTTGTTAAGGGTGTTCATATTTTAAAGAAATTTTCGTTCTTTAAGCAAAGGAAAAAGAAATGTTAGAGTTGGGGCTCGAACCCGTGCGATTGGAGCGAAACTGCTCACCTGTGGCTACTAGGCTATTGTTGCTTTCCTTTACAAGGTTGTTCAGCTTTTAATAAATATTCAAAAAAAAAATATTTAACCTATATATGTAAGAAAATAAAAAATCAACGAAGGTTGTTCATCTGACCACACTTGTAGCAACGTAGCTCCGCTCCTGATTCAAGGCTCAAACTCGAAACTTTTGATCAAGAAAAAATAACTCCATCCATTGCACCACAACTTTTAAGGATTAAAAGACTGATATGTCTAACATAAGTAAATAAATAAATATAGTTATTTTTCTTCTTTATAAATTTTTAAAAATATATATCAGTAATGCGTTCAATTAATCTTAGCATGCTATCTCATTAATGGTTAATTAACTGTTATTTTTTTTTTTCATAAACCCATTAAATTTGTTTTTTATAACATAAAATTCACCCTGCTTTGCATATAGTATCACATAAAGTCACTAAACTATTTTTGTGATAAAGAAATCATTCAACTTTGATCAACTGTCACAACCAGCCACTAAATATTCTTTCTAAAACAAAGATGATTCAATTTGCCTAAATGTTATATAAAATGTCTATTTTGTTTTAGTCACTAAATGTTTTTTTAAAACAAAGATATTCAACTATGCTTAGATATTATATAAAAGTAAATGTCTATTTTATTTACTCCGATTCTCCGAATGACTTCCTGTGTTACTTCGGAATTTTTCGTTTTGTGACTTTCGTGATGATAACAACAACTAACGATAATAACTATGACTCAATTCTAAACAAATTGAGGTTAATAATTCAGCAACTTTCATGATATTTGGGTAAGATTGAGTGATCCTTTGTGAGGCGAATCTTGAAGTAACTGATAAATTTGTTGTCATGTGATTAAGAAATCACGAGTTTAAGTTGTGGAAATAGCCTCTGACAAAAATGCAAGATGAGGCTGCGTACATCCCTTTTCCGGACTCAACGGGAGTTTTAATGTATCGATATTGAGTGATCCTTTGTTTTAAAAAATTATCTGATAACTTTAGTACAATTAGTAAGTGAAAGTTGAGTGATTATCCGTAAATTAATTGACAGTCAAGAGTTTTCAATTAACTATATTTCCTCCGTCCCATATTAATTGATTATCTTACTCAAAATAATTATTTCATATTAATTGGTTATCTTACTAAATCAAAAAAATATTGATCAAAATTTTCTTATAGTATCCTTGCAATTAATTCTTTTTGAAAGTCTTCACACTTATTTGTTAAGTTTTAGAGAAATCCTTAAAGAATAAATTAATAATATTATCTTTTCATTTATGATTTCTTAATATGTGTAAAAGAAAAGTGACCGACCAATATAAGAGGGGAAGAGTAATACTTCAGCATTTGGTTTTTGTTAGTTGTAATAATTAATATTTTGGATTTTTAATTGGGAACCTATTTAATTACTTTTCAAATAAGGAAGCTGAGATATTTTAAAAAGTCTCAAATAATTGCACTTGAGATTGTCATCAAATGTCCTAAAGTATGCGACATTAAATTAAATAAATATGACATGAATCAATTTGCATAAGAAGAATTATTCAAGATTTATTTATTTATTTCTCTTTTCACATCTATTCCCATGGTTTTGTTCTATTTAATATTTATAGATAATTTATAAATATATATGCATAAGAGATGATGTCAACCTATTGTTTCAGAAATTTAATGAAACAAGATCATTCTAGAACATCTCTTGTAAAGTTTCTTTTAACAGTATTTGTTAATTTTGTTATGCAAAAATTTTTGAAGAAATAGAAATTGAAGGTAAATCCTTAATTTTTCTTTTCTATATATTTTTTATAATTCGAAGATCGTTAATAGTGTCTTTCTCAAACTTAAGATGATTTGAACTTTCATTTAATATATTTGACTGTCGAAATATCAGGCAACATTTCGATATTTTGAGTTGATCTTGAGAAAAAGATCACCTCTTGATCACATAGAAAAAGATAATATTTAATGTCTTGATCTCTACGTGAATACCCACGAGTTTATAGGATATTCAAGATCATTATTTCGGATTTGAGAAAGAATTTTTGACGACTTGATGTATTTATGAATATCCAAGAGTTTATGGGTTATTCTTGATACCTTTTCAAAGAAATATTTATTCTTTCTTTAAAGAAATATTTGTCAATCCGATCTGTTTTTAATTTCGATTTTTGAATTTTGCATTACAGGATCTTCTAAATCTTAAAGGATGTGATGAAATCTCCTTGATAACATAACTCATACTCTGCAAAATGACATACAAAGCATAGTTAATTATGAAAGAGATACATGCTACATTTGAAAGTACCAAAAACATACATATAATACTACTCTGTTCATCATTGAAACTATATACGGGGCTAACACAAGTAACCTTCGTGATCATATAATTTGAAATCTTGACAGTGATAAATAATTTTCCTCCTATCACAAAAAAAATAAAATAATAAAACATGCATGTATATAATGCTAAAAGGAAGGAAATTTTCTCTCGTATTCCCTATGTACTCCTTT
>NW_025866941.1:0-5339 GCF_002878395.1 Capsicum annuum
AGTTGAGTAATGAAATCATATCATGTTAGCATGTATACAAGTTCATGCCATGCAAGTGTTTGCTAAAATGCCTCAATGAACGAATTGTGACAAAGTGTTTAGCAATCATGCTTTCAAGATTGTGCTATATTTTACAATTTACGCAATCGAGTCCTTGAGGTATTTAATACCCGACAATCTAGCTGTTTACCTAGATTTACAGTAATTTTAGAATAGTGTCAGTGATGTCACTTACAGTGGTACGCAGTCAGATAATAGAACTTAGTGTATTCAGTCAGTTATCAGAACTCAGTGAACTCAGTCCAGTTTAGATAGACAACACGATCAATAACAGTTCAGCCAAGCCTAGTACAGTCTAGAAATCAATTCAATATCTATTCAATTGGGAGTAAGAATCAGCACCGAGCGAACCCAAGGAAGGGGCATTCCTGTCAGTAAAGGGTTTGACCCTTAGTAGCAGTCCCATGCGTTACAGAACTACGTAGCCAACATATGTTGAGATGTCTTTCTGCCAGTCTAGGGTTGTTACATCTCGTACGATTTTTTCTGCCAGCGAGGGTTGACGAAAAAGCTTCCTGTCAGAGAGGGTTAACTCATAGCCATTATTAGTATCCCTTGGAAAGGTGCTAACATCCTTCCAACTGTGGTCACAGGTTGGACCCCAACTCAGTTTATAATCGGGGTATGTCAGTTAGATGAACGCTAAGGAATCACCTACTAGAGTAGAAACACGAATAGGCATAGCCATAGACTCATAACTCATATCAAAGTTGGAAGCGAAGTATGAAGATACATAGGAGAAAGTAGAACCAGGATTAAATAATACTGAAACAGGTCGATGACAAACAGAGACAATACCTGTAGTGACTGCATCAGAAGGCTCTGCCTCGGGCTTCCTTAGAAAGGCATAACAACGAGCTCTGTCATCTATCGGCTGAGTCACGCTTCTACCACCTCCCCTACCAGCTGGTGGTGCACCTCTACCTCCCTGAGATCTGTCTCTACCCCTAATTGAGGACGCTGCTGCTCTAATAGGAGTCTGATAACTATGTTGTAGGCACCTCTGCCTGTATACTGGACAATATCTTTGAAGATGATCCCGACTACCACACTTATAACAAGACTTAGGAGCCACCAACTGTCAAGAAGGACCTGAATATCCAGTATGGCCACCACGGCCTGAAAACCGCTGATATGAACCCTGTGAAGCCTGTCCCAAACCATAAACACTGTGACCTAAATATTTACCCTCTACTGTCTGCATCGCTACCTAAACTGGCCTACCATGCTGAGGGCAAAAATATCTTCTGAAAGAACCCCTACCTCTAGATGAGGTACCACTGAATCGACCTACAGTGTGGGACCTTTTGTCCTTCAGATCCCCATACTTCTCACGATACATCAACTCAAACTTGTTTGCCGATTCAACCACCTTCTGAAGAGATACTCCAGATTGGGCTACATAAAACACGACCTCTCTGATCCTAAGTGTCAAACCCCTCGTAAACCTCCTGATCATATCAGCCTCGTCTGGTAAGATCACCATAGCATAACGAGCTAAGGCATAAAATAGTCTCTCATACTCAGCCACAGAAATGCCCTCCTATGTCAAATTCTCGAACTAATGCCTATGCTCCCCTCTCAAGCTATGAGGAACGAATCTATCAAGGAAGGTCGGTGCAAATATAAACCAAGTCATCGGTGGAGAACCTACTGGTCTGGTGTCAATATAAGAGCGCCACCACTGCTTGGCAGGACCACCATCTGTAAGGCAGTATAAGTAACCCCGTGGGAATCAACTAATCCCATACTCTGAAGTCTCTCGTGGAAACTGACCAAAAACTCGTAGGCGTTCTCATGCAGATCACCCTAAAACTGTGGTGGGTCCATCTTTCTAAACCTCTCAAACCGCTGCTGTTCTTTATCAAACATAACTGCTATACCTCGATGGGTCCTTGGTGCTGGCTGAACCACTGGACCCTGATAGATCGAAATAGGTTGTTGATCTGGGGTCTGCACCCCCACCTTAACATGTGAACCCTGCGGAGTACCAAGTTATCCGCCTCCCTGAACTATAGTTTCCAAAACACCCAATATTTTATCTAAGGCATTTTGAAGATGCGATGCAGAAACAAACCCTGGTGCTGCCTGACTTGGGCCCACATCATCATCTTGAACCTGAACACCATCATCACCTACCTCTTACTCAACCTCGAGAGACCCTGCCCTATTAGGGAACTGAGCAGCTCCTCGAGATCTCTCTATACCACGACCTCTGCCCCTACCGCATCTTCTACCCTATCCAGGTATCTCCCCTAGAGCAATCGGCTTGGGGGCTGGTGGGGGCTCCTGACCGCGATCATGAGGTGTATGAGTCCTCACCATCTGTGAGAGAATAAGATAAGAATTTCAGTATTTAAAGTTAAAATATCCATATTGCACGATAAGAGAGAGAATAAAATGAATTTTTCCTGAAGTCCTATAGCCTCTCGAAGATAAGTAACGGACGTCTCCGCACCGATCCGCGAGACTCTACTAGACTCAGCTTGTATTTGTGAGACTAATGAACTTGGGGCTATGATACCCTCTATCACGGCCCAAATTTGGGACCGTGATGGCACCCATTCCATCCTCCGTGATAGGTAGGGGTGGGCGTTCGATATTCGTTTTGGTATTTTTAAAGTTCGGATTCGATAATTTGGTAATCGGTATTTGAACGTAGATACCACATACCATACATATAAACATCGGTTCGATAATTCGGTAATTGGTAAATTAAACTTTGGTTCGGTACGATATTTGGTAATACCATATTAAAGTTGGAGATGTGCAAATATACGTTTAAACTTCAAAGAGTATATTTAATAGAAACCCTATCTAGTATTCTTTTTGTTGTTTTTACGAATATATTACCAAGGTTCAAGAGATTCTTTGGGATGACTAATACTATTGTCTATTGGGTTGATTAGGCATATCGTATTATATATATATATATATATATATAATATTCGATATTCGGTAAATACCGAATACAAACGGTATTAATATCTTGTACCAAACCCAATCCCAATTACCAAAATATTGAAATTTTACTCCCAAATACCTTACCAAATACCGAATATCGAATACCAATTACCAATTTTTTCGATTCGGTTCGGTAATTTGATTTTTGGATTTTATGTCCAGCCCTAGTGATAGGTAAGCCAAACACCCAATTCCAAGAACAATATCTCAAACTCATAGAAGCGGAAGAAATAAGAATATATCCAATCCCGAATAATCTCATAAGTAGATTGATAGACTAGTAAAATCAATTCATAGATAATCCCAAGTCTAGAAGTCATTAATACAAGCCACTAAATACAAAACCATTAGAAAGTTTGAGTCTTTCAAAATGCGAAAAAAACATAAGGATAAAGCTGAAGGAGATTTCAGTAGTCTCTAAATCCAGTAGCAGCTACCTCGAATCTCCAATGATGCTAGCAAATAAGGAATCACAGGGATCAATATCCGGAGGTCGTCGAATCTGTACCTGCATGTGGGGTGCAGAAAAAACAAGAGTGAGTACAGAACCATGTGTACTCAGCAAGCATCGTTGATCGACCCTAATTCAAAGTGGTGCCGAGTGACGCCACGTAAATCATCTAAAATAAACATATATCCTGCACTCGGAAAATCACCTTAATTTAACTGAATAGTCAAGTTTAACAGTCATAAAGATATCATAACACAATCCAAGAATTTCTCAATCCAGCGAAATAAATAATACATATACAATAAGTACCACGTCCACAAATACACTTTCACCAATCTGAACCAAATGAATCAATGCACTGCGATGTAATGCAATGCAAATGCATATACTGTGCAGGCGTGCACTCCGATCCTAATATTTATATTGTGCAGGCGTGCACTCCGATCTCAATATGTATATTGTGCAGGCGTGCACTTCGTTCTCAATAAATATATTGTGCAGACATGCACTCTGATCCCAATAAATATTCTGTGCAGGCATGCACTCCGCTCTCAATAAATATACTGTGCAGGCGTGCACTCCGATCCTAATAAATATACTGTGCAGGCGTACACTTCAATCCCAATAAATATATATAATATTGTGCAGGCGTGTACTCCGATTCCATATGAAATGCAATGCATGATGTGCAGGCGTGCAACTCCGACCCCAAATCATCAATAAATTCAAGCAAAGCACTTCGTGTCTTAAACCAGATTAGACTTCAATTTCCAAGTCAAGTCAACTTATCAAGTGAAAATATTATTATTAGCTAACATTTTCAATAATTTATTTACCATAACCAATCAGTCCATCGGGCTAGCAAATAGGGGAAAACAATTCAAACATACAATTAACTTATTTTATCTTCAAACAACACCGGTATCCGCATAGATGCTCTCACAATCGTCTATACGGGACCCTCCAATTCCCATTACTTCTATTACACATAACTAACAAATATTCAAATAAGCACTTTAAAAAGAGTCTAAGAAAAGTCTCAACTTTCCTTAAAAGGAGATCCGCGAAGTGAACCCAAAATCGGATGAGTCAGATGGAGGCTTTACCCTTTTGAATTGCCTCCGAGTAAGTCCAATCTAATCAAATACAATATTCCCAACTTAATAAATGCTTACTCTAAAGATCATAAACCTAAATCTCAATTCTTTATTAAATTTTGAAGTCTAAAGTGATGCACCAAACAGTAATTCATAGCACCGTAATTCCTCATTAGTGCATCACCCATTATGCCATCTGCTTAACCGTTAACAATATTCTAATATCATTGTCCAAATGATCAAATTATTTCCTGTAACCATTATACACTATGAGCCGTACTACCTTAAAATAATAATTTTTGCCCAACTTCCATTCCAAACTTTCTAATCATCACCCACTTATGCCTTAATCATTAAAATATAATTATAGTTAAAGCTTCAGTTAAAAGTTGAAGAAAATTTGAACAAAACAATGGCTGCCATCGTCACTTCCACCTAATTTAGTGCCCATTGATTATACTCTTTGTCATCATTAAGCATTAAGCCAATGTTTGATTCATTCATTAGGCAACAATTAATTTAAATTCTAGTCCTAGCCGTCTAAATGGGTCAAACAACCAACAATCTTAAAGAATCGATACCACGGTAATAAAGAATTTAAATCGCTGGACGAAGCCTCACCTGAAACCGTTGAAATTTTCCTTTCAAGTTACAATGAGACTTTGAGGAATAGAAACCGCAACTTTGTGCCTTTCTACTAACTTTCTGATTCTGACGATTTTTAAGTAAAATAAACCCTTCCTACATAATTTTATTCTTATATATAG
>NW_025866942.1:0-1231 GCF_002878395.1 Capsicum annuum
GCCATAAAGAGGCTCTTGTGTGGAATATATGGGTGTCAACCCATATATTCCACACAAGAGCCTCTTTATGGCATGGCACATGCAACATGTATGTATTTTTGCTGAATATTCTTTGAAGTCATTCTCTCTATTTCTTCCTCTAGGTGTAACCATTCCAAGATTCTGTACTTAATACTGTATTTTACTTGTTTTTCAATTAAGTTCTGAGAAGGAAATGTCTATAGACTAATGAGTGGAGGGGTGTTAATTATTCGGTTAATAAGCATATTATAATCTATAATATATTAAAAGTGTGAAGGGCCCTAAAAATGTTGTTTGAACTTTTTACCCTTCATTAAAAGTCTTTGGTTTAAACAAAATAGTCTTTTCACTGTTTTTCTAATATTTAAGAGTTGAAAATCAATTAAATATATTTATGATAAATATTTACATATTAAAAAGCATGTTTTTATTTCGGTAGAAAACGTACAATCTAATTTTCTTTTTTTGTTTTTTTGATGGACTCCTAATTATACGGGTACTCAAACTCCTATATATGGAAACCTTTATTCTTTTAGCTCTTGTTTATGTTTTTTTCCTTTTTTCTTTGTATAAAATCCAAAAATATAATTTATGTGACTCCAAAATGTAAAGAAAGTCAAATTCCTAGATACATGATGAGCTTTCATACTACCTTTCCTACACGTTTTTATTATCATTATTTTATTTTTATCCTCAAATTTTCAATTGAAATCTTCTACTATCATAATTAAAGTGGAAAAATAATTAACTGATTTGAAAACTAATAATTAGATGACTATTTTTATGAGAATAACTATTGTTTTGATGATTAATATTTTTTTATTATTTTGAAAATTCTAAATCAACTAAATTTAATTTTAAAAATATTTACAAAAAATTATAAATAAATATAAAAATGTTAGAATAAAAAAAATTAAGAAGTACCAAATTTTTGAAAGTTTTAAGTACATAATAAGAATGTAATCAATGATTTTGTAAAGATTTGACTTTAAAAATAAAAAAAAATTAAATATTAAAAAATTATCGTACCACAGTGCATGGTTCAAATTGATTTGTTTCTCTTAGCCCCTGACAATAAGAGAAAGAGGTACTGATGAAAAACGTAAAAATGATTAACCATCAACCACTTTAAACTTGTGGCAAAATATATATGTGCTTACACTAAAATATATGTTTATGTTTACATTATTATACTAAAGTGTGAAGGAGT
>NW_025866943.1:0-1137 GCF_002878395.1 Capsicum annuum
TATCTGAATAAGGAGTTGAAGGAACATGTCTCCAACTAACTTCGTAAAACTGAACTAAAGAAATAAATAAATGAATCAAATCATATTGTCCTCGAATCAATGAGGACTCACTGTGTATCTGCGACTGGAATGCTACCGCTACTACTGGACTGGAGCTCGTGTCTCGGAACTATGGTTAACATGAAAAGAAAGCACCATAGCGCAAATGCGTCAGTACAACTGGAGTATTGAGTATACGAGGAAGGTAGGCTGAACATAAAAGATTTCATGCATGAACAACACTGACTGACTAATATGAACATGGGAGTGCAAACACACATATATAGAAACTGGGACCGTGAATACGTGATAGCATGACCTGTAAGCTAATACATGGTTTACTGATAACTATCATGACTGATACTGAAACTGATAACATGGACGACTATATCTGATAGTCCTGTATATATACTGAAATCTAAAGAACGCCCTGAGTTCTTTTATTGAGACTGGTACTGAAACTGTGGGAAGTAGTGTCTAGCCGACATGCCCCATGTATGCTGTATTGGCTAAGCTGGGGTCCAATCTCTGCCCCGACTGGAGGGGTGTCAATACCGTGCCACGGTAAGGACAGCCTGTGGGTGACCCTTATCTGGCGGGTACTCAATGAGAATGGTAGGAACCCTAAACTGACGGGTTAAGCCACCTCATCAACCCTAATCTAACGGGTTAATATGTCTCAACTTACGCTGGCTATGTAGTTCTGGAACACAAGGATGACTACTAAGAATCACATCCTGAACTGGCGGGTGAGTTCCTATCCTTAGGTTCACTCGGTGCTAACCTCTACTCCATCTGGAGGGACTAAACATGAATAACTGACTGTGCATAACTTAATCTTATTGAATTCCGTTGACTGGCGGAATGTTACTGATATCTGACAACTGACTAAGATCATGAGGTTTTCCTGAGTCACATGACTGACTGAAGTCTATGGAATCATAGCTTGAGTTCGGATATCGTGAAACATGACATGACTCTAGGCACACAGCTATAGTTTTCGGGTACAAGTACCCCCAGGACTCGATGGAAGAAAACTGACACACATGACTGACTTGATCATAAGAGTAGAGTCCATAATTTATAATATCATATGTA
>NW_025866944.1:0-2943 GCF_002878395.1 Capsicum annuum
TCGATTGAACTCTTAATTCAGAATTGTTGTATCTGAATTAATTTTACAAGGTATCAATTTTTGTATCTGAGCATTTTAAATCGAGATACATCTTTTATTAGTTGAAGATACATAATTTATCTTGGTTCTATATGCATTTTCCAGGTGCGTATTCTTCTATCTGTACGCCTGATACATTTTTTTGAAATGTATCTCTTTCGTATATATGAATCTAAAAGTTTAATATGAAGTTATCTAGGAACCTCACATGCATGATCGAAAACTAATGAGTTTTTTCGGTTGCATTTTCTCCAGGAATAAGTTATGTTTCTTAGGGAGTAACTTTATCGGCATAAGTTCTGTAAGAAATTAAGTTATATTTCTTAAAGGCATAAATTTATCAGCATAAGTTCTGTAGGAACTAAGTTATGCCTTATGAGACATTACTTGTTTTATATTATGATACAAAAATATGAATTTTGGCCTTAGCGAATATTTTTTGTTTAATCAATGTCACTAGTATTTTTAGCCATTTTTTTTCATCCTTAATTAAAGGTTTCGGGTTCGAGTCCCCTTAAATACAAAGTCGCCTTAGTTAGGGAACGTTTTACTCCCGTGTGGGACTTTTCGGCCCGAAATTAAATTTAGTTTGACTCCAATATGAGTATCAAAAATCGAGGGCAAAACCAAGAATTAAGGTTTGCTATGTGATCACTTAAGTGATCACTACAAATATAATTTTGACTTATGAGTTTTGGCCTTTTGGGCAATTCAAAATTATTTGGAATGTGAAGGATTTATATAATTTTAAAACTTTTAACAATATTAATACATTTTTCTTTTCAAATTAAATGGTAGATATTTTGTATTTGACCAAGTGCAAAATTTGACTTAATATAAAAAAAATTTGAATTTTGGTAAGTAATTAATTTTCCATCAAATTATATAGTTGATAAATTTCATGTAATATATTACATTACTTATCTATTTTTAATTTTAAAGTATCATATTCATTGATGTTACTATAAAACTTAGATTATGAATATTAAATTTAACCATAATTTGCCTAGAAATTTAATGACCATTGTGAAAAATATGTATATAAATATCCACCATATTTCACTTTTTTTTGTAAGTCACATTGCTTTCATGGAGCGTAAGAAAACAGCAGGACGTCGAAAAATCCCATTGGAGAAGATAGAAAAAGATGTTGATCGATATTCTACATTTTCTAAACGATGTTCTGGCTTATACAAAGAAGGTAGCGAACTCGTTAGAGAAAATGATGTCGATCTTGGTATCGTTCTAACTTCACCAACTAATAAAACATATGCTTTCGTCCATCCAACTTCTAATGCGGTCATTGATCGTTTTATGAACTTGAAAACAGATTACGGTGATCAAATTATTGCTGAAAATTCACGTAATAAAGTGAATCAACTCAACGATAGGCTAAATGAACTTGATGAAAGAGAAGAAATTGCAAAAGAGAAACTTCTTGCTTTAAATGAAATGAATAAGACTAGAGAAAAAAATCGTTGGGAGTTCATCGATCAGTTAAATGCAAATGAGATAATAAAGTTTCAAGCTTGGTTAGATGTCGGAGAATTTCTGTTGAAGGATCAATTACCTGAAGCTTCATCGTCCTCGCAGTCTCCACCAGAAGATGCAAATATCTAGTTTATAAATGCTTCTTAAATGAATCGTCTTTGTATAATATTATTTATCGAAGTTCTATATAATAAAGTGAACCTATATATAGATTCACTCTATTTAAGTATGCTTTCATTTTCATTTTTGTTGTTTTGTTTTCAATAATGGTACATGTTATATGTACTTTGCAATAATTTCTATTAATGATAATTATGTTTATAAATGGATCTTTGTGTTTATTAATTTCTATTAGTTTTATTCTATCTTGTTACAATTCATTTTAAAATTCAATTAAAAACGTCTTAATTAAAAACCATTCACAAAGTATTAACCTATTTAGGCAACAAAGGCGTAATATAAAGCACGAATATTATCGTATTGAAATGCTTGAAGCATTTAATCGCTTCCAACAATTAGGATTCATTTTTTTTTTTCGAACTAACATTTAATTCATGTTTTAAAATTCTTGTAGACTAAAATGCATTGCGTAGGATTTTGGCAGTAACTTTTTTATGTTAGTTGTTACTATTTCTATTTTATGATTATTTTTTTATTGGTTAAATCAAAATACGAACCATTAAAGACCAAAGAGAACATATATTATTGGTTGGTTATTGGTTTTACATATCTAAAAAAACAATAATTGATAAATCAAATCAAACCGATCGATGCGCACCCCTACCTTCATCTTCCTGAACCACATTTTCGGTCTCTTTAACTAAACCTACATTGTAAAACGCCATTAGAATAGCTAAAAATCTGTACTCATCTCCCACCATTTCCCCGACCCTCCACCAAATTAAAAAGTTCCACGACATTGTTACATTCCTCTTGTTGACCAAACCCTACAATCATTGTGTTCCACCCTACAATATTAAGCTCCACTTCTTGTTCATTAAACACTCGACGAACATTCCCCACAACAACATTGTTCAAGCATACCCATATCAGAGATCGCCCTCAGCGCCCCTAAAACCCTAACCAGATTAGACCCCAAACCACAATGAATCATCAATAGTCTTTGCATTCCTCGTAAACCTAACAATCATCGACAGAAAAACACCAAAATCAATGTCTTCATCCTCCCGAACTAGATTTCAATCTCTTCAATTAAACCTACATTGTAAAACGCCATCAAAATAGATAAAAATCTGTACTCATCCGGCACCATTCCCTGTCCTAATCCACCAAATTAGAAAACTCCCCGACATTGTTACATTCCCCTTGTCGACCAAACCCTACCATCATTGCATTCCGCCCTATAACATTAAGCTCCACTTCTTGTTCATCAAACACTCGACGAACATTCCC
>NW_025866945.1:0-1952 GCF_002878395.1 Capsicum annuum
TTTCCACGACTAATTTATAGATTCTCTTCATGTTTGTGAATCTTTCCATAACATTAGAATAAAATTTATTAGTTTTATTTGCTAAGAACCATAAGAAGCCATGTTTTGAGTTTTAGTCGGTATTGCTTTAATTAATTGTTTATGATTGTCTTCTTTGAACTTCATGGATTTTGTTTCTGTTGCATTTTACCTGTGTATGAATATATTTAGATGAAACATGAATCCTATAGCTTGTAGATTGTTAAAGTTTGGGCATTTATTAATTCTTTTTTCTTTTTTTTTTCTCTCTTTGCATGAATTCATCTTGGAGTCCAAACGGACTCCTCCCTTTCACATTCCTTCATGGACCAACATGGCACATCTTTCGAGTCGAATTCAAAAGAAAGTTCATAAGCCGATTACATAGCGCGTGGCTATAAAGAGTCGAATGAAAAAGAAGGGGTTAAAGGCTCACACTCAAATGAAAAAAGAAGGGGTTAAAGGCTCACACTTAAGCGGCTAAGAGACTCAAAAGCCTCATTTATTATTTATTTATTTATTTATTTTATTGTTGTCCTTATTTATTTTACTTATTTATTCATTTGGGCCTCGAATCCGAAATTGTATTTAATACAGGTGGAGCAACACTCGAGCCAAAGTCTCGAAAACTAGACTAGGACAGGTCTCGTTGATTTCGGCCCAATGGCCTAAATCCCTTACTTTCTCCTCCCTTGCCCCTTTTATGTGTTTATTTGCTTATTCGTTTTGTTTAGACTTACTTAAAATCCCTACTAAGGCGGCTAAATCTATTTTACACAAGTCTTTGCTAAAAAATCGATCATTTTTCAACAAATTAATCTTTTTAGAAGTTAATCAAAAGATGTTTTCAAACAGTCCGGATAACCGCAAGTTAGCGGACGTTTTAGGTGCCTAAAACCTTCCTAAAACGTTAATAGGAACCGCTTATCTAGAATCTCTAACTTAAAACAATTTTTCCATTTTTGATCGTTTGAAGTAACTCTCTAAAGGTTTCTTAATTCCTTTTCAAAATTAAGTGGCGACTCTTTTCAAAAGTCAAAAATTTCTCCGCAAAACAATACTGTAACATGTATTACTGAACATGGAATCTGATAAGTGAGATCTTTAGTAAGTATTAAATTTTTATTTTAAAGAAATAATTAATCAAAATAATGAGTCATTGTTGATATCGACACATCCGAGATCACCAAATGCTCAAAAGCTCATCTATTTAATTCTTTTCCTTCTTATTGCTGGATATCTCATTCGTATAGATCTTTTCTTTGTTTCTCGAGCCTGAATGTATTAGTAATATAAAAATCAGTTATGCTAGAATATTCATAAATTTGGATAATTTATAAGGGTGAAGAAGAAGAAGCATCTATGGCAACATCTTTCCCAATGAGTGATGATGATAGTGTTTATAGCTACTCAAAAGACTCCCAAATTCTGGTATTAATTTAATTTAATTTAATTTCTTGAATCTTTATATAATCTTTGATTTGGAAAATCTCTCCAAGTTCATAGCCAACAACTTCAAAGTACTCCCTCACTCCGTTTAATTTAACTTAATCTCTGTTGACTTGTCACATTCTGTATAAAAAAAATTAATTAAAGGTGTATTTTACTATACTAACATTAATAATGATGTTTTGGAATTCTCATAAAATTTGGGATTAACTTTGTGTCATGTAATATTTAGACTATTATTAGATACCAGTTGTAGTAAAATGCTGGGATTACTATCTCATATGAAGGGAAATAAAATAATCTCGTGGGATACGATCCCAACACATGTGATATCCCTATCTATCCTAACATCGTACTAAGGTTTGTATGAGAAAGAAGTAACAAATCTCTCTTGATTCATGTTGTCTTTCTTAAAATAATTGAGGGCAAGAGAGAGGGATTAATTTCTTGCACTACTACAATGAGTGAAGTTAAATTACTTTAAT
>NW_025866946.1:0-2707 GCF_002878395.1 Capsicum annuum
GGCCGGAATCTTGACGGAAAGCCTCAATTTGCTGCCCCAGAAAAGGTTCCTTGTCGCTATACCATTTGAATTTGCGTCTCGTTTTGGCCTGTTGGGTATTCTTCGTGGGTTTTCATACTGGTTTTTGGAAATTTGGTTACTGTTTTGGTTTTGGGATTTCGGATGGAATTTCGAAGGTTACCGGGTTGGAGTTGGATCATAGTCTGAATTTTGGTTTATCGAGGTTCTAGAAGCGGCTCTTATCTCTCTTATTAAAATCAATCGAAAGCTCTTGAGGTCCATCTCTTTACTCCCGTACTTTCTTATTTATTTTATTTTTGGTTGAAATGGCTATGATTATATGTTAGGTGATTGTAATTGTCTGATGTTGTTGTTTTTATGATCATGTGTTTGGCGATGTGACTCTGGTGGTATTGATGAAAGAAGTTGATTAGTTTTAATGGTGCAATTGGTTGAAATAGATTTGTGGACGGGAATCAAAAATTAATAAAAGTGAATATTATGATATTTTTGATACATTGTTGATGTTGAATGCGATATGTCGTCGAGCGGGTAGGCAAACAGTAAGCTCGGGTAGGCAAGTTTAGGATCGGTGTAGTGTTGGAATGATTGGAATATTTGTTGAATGTCTTGTTTATCGTATTTGGAAAGTGTATTTATTTAACCGGGGAATTCCCCGACGTAATTTGTATTTACTCACCGAGGAATTCCCCGAAGAATTTTGTACGCTAAGGATGTTCGTGATCAAGGCCCGAGGCATCGGGTAAAGCATAGTTTAGGACTAGTGTAGGTTATTTCAGCATTTTTTATTTCGGGTTGTAATAATTGGACTGGACTTTACATTTTTGTTTCGTTTTTGTTATTGTTTGATTATTTTGCGTGCATTTGTGTGGTTTGTACATTTCGTAATGCCAAAATAGTTGATATACTCTACCCAAGCAACCGTGGTTGAACCACGGGATCGAGGGGTGCCTAACAACTTCCCCTCGGTCAACAGAATTCCTTAGCCGGAATCTCTATTCGCAAACCAGTTTAAGAGTCAAATAGTTTCGAAAAGGATTTTCCAAAGGTGACTTGGCACACCGGATT
This sequence comes from Capsicum annuum, assembly GCF_002878395.1. Lineage (NCBI taxonomy): Eukaryota > Viridiplantae > Streptophyta > Magnoliopsida > Solanales > Solanaceae > Capsicum > Capsicum annuum. The sequence goes on from NW_025866946.1 coordinate 1,090, forward strand.
ATGCCAAGTGGCGACTCTGAATAAATAATCCTTTTCCGAAACAAATTTTCATTTCTTGTCACTTAAATAATAAAACCCTTTCGGACTTAAAATATACATTTTTTGGAGTACGTAAAAAAGGGGTGTAACAGCTTCTGGCGACTCTGCTGGGGATCTGACAAGTTTTCAGAATTCGAGCTATTTTTGGAGTCGTATCGGCTTTGTTTGGCATTACGAGTTTATAAGCATTGTTTGTGGTTATTGTTTGTGTTATTTTCACTTTTTGTGCTTTTTCGTGCTCTTTGTTTATAGTATTTATCCTATGTGTTACCGCTTTATATCTGTCATCATGAGTCCACCCCCCGGCCTTCTTTCTACAACAAGTCCGTAGAACACGTGTTGTACACAACCTCTAGTTGAGTCACCCTTATTTTAGGGGGGGAGCCGTCAGTGTTATGGAGTAGGTGGAAAGCAAAGCAGCCACTATCGACCATACGCTCCCCCGAACAGCCTTGTTAGTAAACCGCAACGTAGGTCAGCCTTTAGGTCATGCTTATGTGCATCATACGGAGACCTAGCGGGACCCACATGGCCCTTTGTAGGAGACTCGCCTCTAAAGCATCCCTACGTGATAACTGTTGCATTTTTAAGGGTAACGTGGTCATTTGACGGACTGATTTTTGGAAAAAAGAAAAAAAATTAGGAAGTAAGGTGCGTAGGCAAAAACGAAAAAGAAAAAAATAGAAAAAGTAAGTCGAGAGAAATGAAAAAAAAAAGAGGAATGTCGTAGTTTATTTTAGAATTCGTTATGGCTTTTGTTCTTCACGATCCAAAAACTCAAAAAGATTTTTTACGTTTTGCATTTGTCTTCTCAAAGTACCGTAAATTCAAAAAAAAATATGTTTGCCTTTTCTACTTATTTGTCGAAAACAAAAATACCAAAAAGATTTTTTTCATGATTGGTGGTGTCAGTTTTAGTTAAAGTGCCTAGCTGAAAATGTTGGTAGTGTCTTTTAAGTTAGGGTCAATTTATCGTTAATTGTCCAATCTGGATGAACTACGCATCCCTGATTCCCTTCCCTTGGGTTGGGATACGTAGGCAACCATCGATGGGTCCGGTAATTCTTTGTGTTGGCCTTTGTCTTAGTATTAGCCCAGGTCTCTTGTCCCGTAATCTAGAGTTGTTTGCCAAGTAGACTGATTTCGCTCAGTACTTCTGTTCGGCAAATGGGAGTCATGAATGTGGTCTGTCCCATTGACATATGTTTGCGTCAAAAATCCCAAAGGATTGGGAAGCTTCTACTTCTGTCGAATTTTGAGGTAACGTCTTGTGTGTTATTACAGGATGGATTTAGCCACCAAGTCTAGAGTTCTGATGGTTGTCAAGGTGCCCAAAAAGTTAATCAAATGGTGGGAAATGTTTAACTATGTTGATCAGCAGAAACTGGTTAAAATATTAGGTGATCTTACGGAAGTTCTGCATGTTACCCCTCGTCCAGATTTAATAGAGGCTTTGTTGACCTTTTAGGATCCGAGTGGTTTGGTACTCAGGTTTGGGGAATGTGAAATGACTCCTACTTTGGCAAAAATATCCGGTTTGTTGCATTTGCCCTATATCGAGAAGGATATGATCCGAGCA
>NW_025866947.1:0-1990 GCF_002878395.1 Capsicum annuum
TAAAAATGTATTTTAGTGAACTAATTTTATCAATGATGCTTTAAAATTGTAAATTTAATTATGATTACTTATATAGTTATTTAATACTAAGAATAATATGAATAAAAAAAGTACTATAATACTCTCTTAATTTGTTAAAATGGACCAGCAGAATGAATCATCTATTTTTTATATGAAGGAAGATCTATAAAAGTATTTTGTTGAATCAAGTCTTTTAATTATTTAAATTAAATTCTATCATTATTTATAAGTTAACTTTATTGATGTTATCCTACAACGATTTGCAGTATTAAAAATTTTTAAAATTACTTTGAATGTAGAATTATTTTTTTTGTAATAAATGAGTTAACTAATATAAGTTTAATTCAAATTAATGAAAAAGAATTGAGAAAAGAATGATGAAGTTAATTCAACATAAGATAAAACTCAATTTGGATCATTAAAGACTTTAATCTCCAAAACTACCACTAAACTAAAAAGGTAAATAGTGTTGGTGCATGCATGTGTTTGAAACTAAAACGAAAATCTAAAATAAACTTTGAGAAAAAAAATATTCTTTCAATTTACAAAAATAAAAAAAATAATTTGATTAATATTAGAAATATTGAGATATGTTCGAACTATATTTAAGAAAAATAAAATAAAAATTAAAAACAAGAATAACAATAAGATGAACAACGGTTTACAAATATAAAATTTACTATTAGTTTTGAGCCCGGGCTTAGCATGGGCCAAATGCGACTAGTACAAAAGATAAGGGTAAATCACCTTTATAAAAAAAAGGGTGGAGTGGGGCGGGGGGGTGTACTTGAACTTTTGAAATTTCAATAAATAAGAAAAATCATTTTCTTTCTGCAATTATATTTTGGTCTAACATCACATCTTAAACTTTATACTTGAAATAATCCTCTACAAAAATTATCTATACTACCTTAAAAACGTCAACTCAAAAAACTTTAAGTGAAATTACTAAAATATCCTGATTATTTACCTAAATATTTTTATTTTTTTAATGAGAAAAAATCCACCAAATTAGTAAAACCTACTACGTGCACCTATTTAAAATAAAGCCCTTGCTTCTATGTAACTCTTCTGAATGGTTGTGAAAACATTAACTAACGTTACTAAGAGAAACAAAGAAGCAAAAAAAAATGTGTTCTGTTATAAATGTATTTACATTATAGTGAATGTCTATTAAGATCTAATAAGATCTAGTTGATATCTATCAGGATCTGAAGTATCTGTCTTTTAGTCAAAAACTAGGAGTATTTTTCCCTATAAATAGAGGGCCTTTATTCATTGTATTCTCAATCAAGATATCTCTTATGCCTAAATAAAGAAGTCTCCCTCTTCTCTCTCTATTTATTCTTGTTGTTCTTTATTTATATTTCATAACACGTTATCAGCACGAGACTCTGCCAAATAAGGTGAGATTATAAATTTAAAGGTCAACGTTAGTAATTCCTTATGTTATTTGTATTTTCCAATTAATGATATAATTATTGTTGGATTTGAGGAAAAATAATTGATTTGAAATCATTTATGTTTTAAATTCATTCCTCAAGAACAATATTATCAAAAGGGAAGATAATATGTTGAGTTCAAGTCTCATCGATTTATGCCTAAGACGCCTCTATATGGATAAGACGTTGAGTTTGAATCGCAATGCACCATATTGATCATATTATGACGGCTAAGGCAAAATAATGAGTATTTGGTGAAACATGTCCCATTAAATATGCTACAATCCTTGAATTGAATGTGGTAGCAATAAATCATATGTATGCCTCAATTTTCTTTTGTAGTAGCTATTAGAATTTGATACGCTGAAGGCATGATTATATTCCATTCCTGGGGAATGAGAAGCTTATTAATGCAAACGTGTACTTAATTGTGATGGTATTGCAATTCACCTCCGAAACAGGTTGATTAATTGAGAAAATTTATTTGATATCTACTTCTGACATAGTGAATCTAAAATTTATTCATG
>NW_025866948.1:0-1085 GCF_002878395.1 Capsicum annuum
GAAATTTATTTTAGAGAAAATGAAGATTCTTTTGGTCTGCAATATCACATTTATTTAGGAGGAGAAAATGAAAAGTTAAAAATTTTAAGAAAAGAACCTTTCTTAAAAATTGAATAGTCTTTGTAGTAGTAACTTATTTTCATAAATATCTTCCTTATTTAATTGAGTGGTGTGTGTGTATATATATATATATATATATATATATATCAAAATTTTCATGTTAATGCACACAAAATCTAGGTTACTTTTATAAATTTATGAAATCAAAAATATAAAAAATTATTCTGAGAATTATAGCTTAGAAGAAATGCATTTCTTATCATATTTACTTTAATTAAGTGAGAGACAAAAGATTTTTACGCAAAATTTGTGGTGGATATGATTTATAGCAATATGATGCTTTTCACTTTCAAATTTCAAAGAAAACATCATGATCCATTGTATAAAACTGATTTAGTACTTCACATTTCGCTAAAAATGGCCTTTTTTAGTGGTGTATGTGTACATTAGATCCTTTATTTGGTTGGATTCCAGCCTATGCATAACTGTGGTATTATAATTTAATCCTTTGTTTGGTTGGATTTCAGCCTATACATAGCTAATGAGGTTTACATGGAGGTTTATCAGAATGATGTTGAAATGAAAATAGACATGATAGCTGGAGAAAATGTAGGCAGGCCTAAACATTGTTGTTTTGACAACTAATTCCCAAAATGGCTTTAATAGAAACTGTTACTACTGCTACCTGCAATCTAGTTGTGAGTCTATTGATAGTACAACTATTTTCATGGCATATGTTAAAAGGTTTGATTCGAACTCTATGCTTATCTTAAGAGAGCATACACGATCCTCTCTACTTTTTTTGTTTTGTTTAGCTCATGACAATGTAACACCAGTTCTTGGGAGATAATTTTCTTTCATATTGTTATTCAATTTTAACTTTATTTATAATAATTTAAATGGCAGTACTTATATGTTTTGGCTTTTCCAATATTGTGAAGGGAAAAAGACATGGGCTCACCATATTACCAAAAGAAAAAAATGAAATAATATCACAATTTATTTTTACTAAACTAAATAAAATT
>NW_025866949.1:0-1611 GCF_002878395.1 Capsicum annuum
ATCACCTCTAATTAATTATTAGAAGCCATCTAAGTATTAAATAAATAAATAAATAATATTTAATTAAAAATATAAAATAGATATAAAATGATAAGTAACTCTTGATGTTTTAAAATAACTTGGCGTCTTAAAAGAGATTTCACTTACTTTTTTTTTCACAAGTATCTTTTATAGTAATTTTATTATATCACTTCTAATTAGTTATTGTGAGTCATTTAAGACATGTCTATTTTGTTGTTTCAATCGTGATTTTACTATATCACCTCTAATTAATTATTATAGTCATCTAAGCATCATGTCACTTAAATTGGAGTAGAAAAAGTTTTACACAATAATTAAAAATTTAAATTATTTAAAAAATATAATTGACTATCAGTGACACAAAACACTGGACAAGGAGAGTAGCGTATATTTTTTGAAAATTACATAAAAAATATTATAAATTACAATAATTAAAAATTTAAAATATCTAAAAATAATTTAATGTATTATATATTTTTATAAAACACTTAAAAAATACTATAAATCACAATAATTAACAACTGAAAAATTTTAAATGATATAAATATTTGGTTGACTCTCGAAATTGTATCAGTTTCACTTAAATTGAAACAGAAGAAAAATATTATAAATCATAATAATTAAAATTTTAAATTATTTTAAAAATACAATTGACTATCAATGCCACAAAAGTTTGAATAGAGAGAGTAACATATGTTATTTAAAAATTAAATAAAATATATTATAGATTACAGTATTAATAACTTAAAATATTTAAAAACATATTAAAAGTATGATTGATTATCTAAATTCAATTTGTGTCATATAAATTGAGACAAAAACACATATATTGAGTTCATGCTAGATCCCGGATGGCTCTTAGGATGTATATACAATTCAACCTTTTTTTAGCTTTTGTTTAAATATATCAAAATTGAAAATACAAGTTACAATACAGTGCATCAAACAATGCATAAGAAATAATGTTAGCATAAATAATATCAATATTACTAATACAAACATTATTAATGCAAACATTATTAATACATTCTATTGGCATTATTTTTGTACACTCTAACAATAGACTCCACGTTTGAATGTAAGGAACATATATAAAAGCAAAGTTTAATAAAATATCTACATAAGTATATTTTATCGTGTTCTCAAAGTCAAATAATTTAAATTAATATGAAATATGATAACTTATAGTTTTCTTTTCTATATAATTTTTGAAACACTTAAAATTTGAATTTAAAATATTAATTTAGTTTAACTTCAAAGAATAAGGTGACAAATAAAAGAGAAGGGAAAAATGAAAGCAAATGATGTTTATAGCGACTTAGTAGGGGGTTTGGGCCACAGGTGACAAAAGAGTTTTAAAATGAGGTGTAGGTGACACAAGTCTTAATTATTAGGTGGAGGTGACAATTACTTTATTATGGATTAAGAAAGTTGAGAAAGTTTGAAAATAACCCACAAGTTTTTAAATTTATACTTTGATCCAAATGTTAGCCTATATAACGAAAAACGGGGGGAAAAGGCGTCTTTCTCTCTCTTCTCACCCTTTGTTGATTTCTCTCTCTTAGCTATTTTTGTTGTTCATTGTTGTTG
>NW_025866950.1:0-1505 GCF_002878395.1 Capsicum annuum
TTAATATAATTTTATCATATCCAAAAGTAATCATCGATAATTCACTGGAATAGTATATTAATTAAATACGAGATGCTATATTTGCATATGCAAAATATGATATTATTAAACATTATTGGATAGTGCATTATATTTATCTTTCACAATAATAAAATTTTACTATATATTTTTTTTATTTCTTTTTAACTTGATAAATATTGACCCAACACAAATTCTAAGAAAATATTCATTAGAAATTTATTTTATTAAATTAAATTTATTAATTTTGTAATTTAAAATTTTAAAGTTAATTTTAAATATTAGTATTTCTATATAAGGAAAAAGTAATTTTAAAATTTAAATTTACCAAAATAAATAAATAAATAAAAAGATTATTTTTTATATAAAAGTCAATTAAAATAGTATAATTGATTTACTTTAAGTATTGAGTTGCAATTATTTAAGATAATTTTTTATTTTATCATAATTTATGCTGCACTAATAAAATTTTGAGAGTTGAATAGAAATTTTATCTTTTTTTAAAAAAAGTATTTTAACTTGTTAATTATTGTGATTTATAATAATTTTTATGTAATTATCAAATAATATATTTACTCCTTGTATCCCAATTTATGTGGCTTCGATACAATTTTGAGAGTCAACTAAAATTTTTATACATCTTTTAAATATTTTAAGTTGTTAATTATTATGATTTGTAGTACTTTTTCTTTTATCTCAATTTATGTGGCATTGCTAAAATAATGAGAGTCAATAAAATTTTATATGTTTTTTTAAATATTTTAAGTTATTAATTATTGTGCTTTTTGGTAACAAATTAGTTTTGAATATTATAGCCAATTAAATAAATAAAAATTTTTTACTTCCAATATGTAGTTATAGTTAATTAATATAAATTAATAAAATATATTAAATATTTAAATCATTATGATGAAACAATGAAATTATTATATATTGGGGCATGATATGTAATTAAGTGGGAGTAGAGGGGTTTTTTTGGTAAGAGTCAATAAAATTTCTATATGTCTTTTAAATATTTAAGTTATTAATTATTGTGATTTGTGGCAACAAATTAATTTTGAACATGATAGATAATTAAATAAATAATTTTTTTTACTTTCAATATGTAGTTATATTTAATTAATATAAATTAATAAAATATATTAAATATTTAAATCATTATGATAAAATAATAAAATTATTATATATTGGGGCATGATATGTAATTATATGGAAGTAATTGAGTTTTTTGGTAATTGGAAGAGTTGATCGAAACAACCTCTTCTATATAATAGAAAAGTAATAAGTAATATATGATAATATATTTTTTCCTTTTTATTATGTCGTTATGTCGAGCCAATTGTACGCACTTTCATACAGTAAAAGTTTGTGTCCTCGTCGGACGTTTATATAGAGTTCATATTTCTATATTACAGAAGAGCTGGTTTCGACCAGCTCTTTATTATTTACCTTTTATTCTTAATTATTCCGTAATTTATTATACTACC
>NW_025866951.1:0-1390 GCF_002878395.1 Capsicum annuum
GAACCGATATTGATGCCTGAGGAAATTGATATTAGATGGAATTCTACGTATGATTTTTTAAAAACTTGTTATAAATATAGAGTTCCTATTACACTAGTTTTAACCAACATTGTGGTTCATTTACTGATTCTGCTGATTGCATGCTACATGATTCTGATTGGATTGTAATTAATGATCTTGTTAAGTTTTTAGAAAAAATTTATGTAGCTACGGTTGAATTTTTCGGTGCTTATTATTCTACCGTTTGTCACATTTTGGCATAGATAGCCGATATTTTTTGTTTGCTCAAAGAATATAAAAATAAAGGTTATAAAGAAGCTGTTGGTGCCATGTTTACTAAATTTAAAAAATATTTTTTTTGATTCCCCCTATTTACTTGGTTGGTGCTATGCTAAATTCGTGTATGAAATATAACACTATGTGCCACTTTAGTACTATTATTTATGCTAACTTAGAAATAAATACTAACAATGATTCTGAACAAGTACATGATTCAGGGATGGCTATGAGTGATGTGAACGAATACATAGAAAAATTATATAATCACTATGCTGATTTATTTGATTTAGTCATATCTACAAATATCACTCCAACTGTCGCTTCTCATCCTTCCGAAGAGTCATCATCTTCTAAAAGGCCGGCACATAGTGGTTTTCCTGATTCCTTTTATGATTTACCTTGTTGGAACAGTGTTGATGACGGAGCTTACACATCAACTTATCGGAAGAGCTGAAATATTATCTTCGGTCGCCGCCAGAAGATCGCAGACGACGGATCAACACGTTGGATTGGTGGAGAAGTAATGAAACACAATATCCTGTGCTTTCAAGATTAGCTAGAGATATCTTAAATGTTCCAATGTCAACCGTTGCATCAGAGGGCGCCTTTAGTCAGGGACGACAGCAGCTTCAAGACAACCTACACTCATTGAGAATCAATGCAATGAATGTTCCAATTTGCCTCAAAGATTGGATTAGAGCGGAAAGAAGAAATCAAGGAATGAAACCGGAGCCGAACGACGAGCTAAAACTTGAAGAAATTATGTCTTTACGGGAGAACTCAGCAGAATCAAGTCCAATGTATGGTTTTGCCCCCGTTGATTTGACTATCCTGTGAAAGTTCCCGTAACATGAATGAGTTGGAAAAAATGATGCATAATTTGTAGATTTTTCATTGATGTAAATTATAAATTTTGGATCATTTCGCAATCAATAAAATTCAACATTCATTCACTCCTTAGTCCTTACTTTGTAATTTTTTTCATTTAATGATTTAAATTGAATTTCTACTTTAAATTAAAAACTTACTTTTAATATATTATTAATTTACTATCAAGTATTATTAATTTATTATATTAAGTAGCATATGTTTTGTTTATTTGTGTATATAT
>NW_025866952.1:0-1372 GCF_002878395.1 Capsicum annuum
TGACAAAAATATGTTAAAATTGAGTTCAGGGGTTATAGAACACTCCTGTGAAGTTGGAGTGTGTCGTAATAATTTTGACCATAGTTCGGAGTGCTACTGAATGCTTATCCCTTTAAGAGTTGTTGAAAAAATGAAATAGACATCTGTTTAATTTTGTGTCTTAAATACATCATGTGGACAGTTAGAATTAAAGAGTGAGTAAACCATCTAGTAACCTCTGAACTATGTCCAAATTTGTTATGAGTTAGTGTATTTTTGTCATCCTTTTTAGCTAACGTGGCACCTTTTGTCAACCTTTTTAGCTAACATGACACCTTTGATGTAGGCTCTATTTTATGTAATAAAGGTGTCACGTCAGCATAAAAGGATGATAAAAATACATTAAAATTGAGTTCGGAGGTAATATAATAGGACCCCTGTGAAGTTCAGAGTGTGTTATAGCAACTTTGGTCATTTTTGGAAGGAGGTACTGGATGCTTATCTCTTAAGAGTTGTCGAAATAATGAAATAGATATCTGTTTAATCTTGTGTCTTAAATACGTCATGTGGACAATTAGAATTAAAGAGTGAGTAAACCATCTAGTAACCCCTGAACTATGTCCATATTTGCTATGAGTTAGTGTATTTTTGTCATCTTTATAGCTGATGTGGCACGTTTTATCTATCTTTTTAGTTAACGTGGAACCTTTGATGTGGACTTCATTTTATGTAATAAAGGTGTCACGTCAGCACAAAAGGCTGACAAAAATACACTAACTCATAGCAAATATGGACATAGTTCAGGGGTTACTAGATGGTTTACTCACTCTTTAATTCTAATTGTCCACATGACGTATTTAAGACACAAGATTAAACAGATATCTATTTCATTATTTCGACAACTCTTAAGAGATAAGCATCCAGTACCTCCTTCCAAAAATGACCAAAGTTGCTATAACACACTCTGAACTTCACAGGGGTCCTATTATATTACCTCCGAACTCAATTTTAATGTATTTTTATCATCCTTTTATGCTGACGTGACACCTTTATTACATAAAATAGAGCCTACATCAAAGGTGTCATGTTAGCTAAAAAGGTTGACAAAAGGTGCCACGTTAGCTAAAAAGGATGACAAAAATACACTAACTCATAACAAATTTGGACATAGTTCAGAGGTTACTAGATGGTTTACTCACTCTTTAATTCTAACTGTCCACATGATGTATTTAAGACACAAAATTAAACAGATGTCTATTTCATTTTTTCAACAACTCTTAAAGGGATAAGCATTCAGTAGCACTCCGAACTATGGTCAAAATTATTACGACACACTCCAACTTCACAGGAGTGTTCTATAACCCCTGAACTCAATTTTAACATATTTTTGTCA
>NW_025866953.1:0-1065 GCF_002878395.1 Capsicum annuum
GAGACAGAAATAAAATGGAAAATAAATAGGAAAGAATTATGTTCATTATATAAATGTTTGTTAGCATTTGATATTGAAGATACAATAGAACTAGTAGTATTTTCGATAAATAAAACAGAAATAACTATATTTTCAATAAATAAGATAGAAATAATTAAGAAAAAATTAGAACAACTGTATAGTGAAGAACCATTAAAAGGAGGGAAAAAATATTAAACTACTATAAAAATTGAATTAATAGATAAAAATAGCATAATAACCCAGAAACCATTAACATATAATTTTGATGATTTAAAAGAATTTAAAATGCATATAGATGACTTATTACAAAAATAATATATACAAAAAAGTAATAGTAAACATAATAGTCCAGCATCCTACTTTTTCCTCTTTTTCGTTCACTATGTTTATTTACTATAAATGCTGGACTATTATGTTTACTATTACTTTTTTGTATATATTGTTTTTCTAATAATTCATCTATATGCATTTTAAATTCTTTTAAATCGTCAAAATTATATGTTAATGGTTTCTGATAAATATGGACATAGTTTAAATATGCATTTAGCATCATGACTGATAGCAGCAACTATAAGTTAACAGTAGTTACACCATCAAGATAAGGAAGAAAGAAATAACGGCTCCACTGAGTCAAATAGAGTTAATATTTATGGTGATGCTATAAGTATATCATTCCACATCCATGTATATAGCATTAACAAATATAGTTAGCATAGGGAACAACAGGATATATAATCTAAAAAACATATAATAATGATGGAGACATCCATTCAACTATTTCCCAACTAAAAGTACGTAAAGGAAAAATTCTTAAGAAATATAAATGAAAGAAACTTAAATGACCATTGAATGCAAAAATAGAATATTATTAGATGTAATGTAACATATCGCGAATAATCTATAAGAAAATATACAGCAAACACGTTTGAATAATTCAGTAATCATGAAAGCTACATATAGTACCGGACCGATGCAGGTTATTTATAGGGAGTCTAGCTTATGTTGATAAGGAGAAGTGGGAGTTGGTAAAGGACATTCACCATT
>NW_025866954.1:0-1413 GCF_002878395.1 Capsicum annuum
ACCAATGCAGTCATAAAGATCAAATCTTTAGTAAAGAATCTTCCCTGTCTCGGCATTCCTAATCCTGATGCCTTTATGATTGTAGAAACTGATGCTTCAGATGTAGGATATGGTGGTATCCTGAAGCAAAAGATAGCTGATAAATCTTCTGAACAATTAGTTCGATTCACCTCAGGAGTCTGGAATCCTGCTCAGAAAAACTACAGCACGGTCAAAAAAGAGATTTTGTCTATAGTGCTATGTATCACCAAATTTCAAGATGACCTTATTAACAAGGAATTTCTTCTTCAAGTCGATTGCAAATCAGCTAAAGAAATTTTACAAAAGGATGTTAAAAATCTTGTTTCTAAACAAATATTTGCTAGATGGCAAGCTCTCCTATCTAGCTTTGATTTTCAAATTGAATTTATTAAAGGAGAAAATAACTCCCTTCCCGATTTTCTAACAAGAGAATTTTTACAGGGCCATGAGACCAACAAATCCGGGCAATAGCCCCAAAACAGAACAACAAAAAATGGCTAGACCATTTGACCATCCGGCATCTGCGAATCCATTAAGGCCTACGGTTCCACAGAGACCTACATTCAAGACGGAAGTCCAGAACAAATACACTGCCCTGACAGATGTCCAGTTTCCTAAGCTCTCTCCACCAATTCCTACGAAATTGGTAGACCTAAAGACGAATTTACCTCTAGACAAAGGACCCTCAGCAAGCTCCTCCTCAGTTCAAACCAAACAGAGTTATGCCATGAAGGCCCCAGAGACCTTCGCACAAGCTGTTGATCCCACCGTAGTCAAAGCTACGCCATCTTCTCCTACTAAGGAAGAATTTAAATTCATTACTACTCAAGTAATGCCCATCATCGCTCTAGATAAAGCCTACGAAGGCTATCCAATAAATCAGCTAGTCAAGCAGGTATACAACAACAATAATTTTGTGGACACTGAAGATCCACTCAAAACCCGCAGGTTCTATGAAGCCATTCTAGTAGATACGGACTCTATTGAAGTAGAGCATTCAATGGACAATCGTAATCCAGACTACATTAGCTATTCAAAGTTCACCATCAAGAGGGTATTAACCCCTTTTAATTGGTTTGTAGATCACCTACATACCCCAGTTGCCTTATCAATGCCGCACAGGCCTCAAACTTTTAATTGGTATGACTACAAGTCAGCATGGTTCAACTTTTTATTTGTTCGACCAGGACATACTTGGTTTGTAAAATATTGCCCTGCCATGGTAGAAGCCATCATACCCAGATGGTTTTATGAATGGTGGATTTGCTTTGGAGGAACTAAAGGGGTTCTTCCCCAGCAATTCCTCAATAGGCTTTCCGACTTTCTAGTTAAGGAAGGCTGCTCCACATTACCAGAGCACATTCAAATGTGCAAATTTTTTATCAAAAAACG
>NW_025866955.1:0-1583 GCF_002878395.1 Capsicum annuum
CTGTGTGCTTTCCTCTGCTTTCCTCTGTTTTATATTCCTTATGGGTGCCGTATTTATGTTATGTCATCTGCTTTTGTGCTTTACTATGTGTTTGTGTGATATCTTGTGCCTTGAGCCGGGGGTCTTTCGGAAACAGCCTTTCTACTTCATCAGAGGTAGAGGTATGGACTGCGTACATCTTACCCCCCCAGACCCCACTAAGTGGGAATACACTGGGTTTGTTGTTGTTGTTGTTATTGTGAAAGTAAACCTTTGAAATGAGAAGAATAAACCTTCGAAAGTTCTAAAAGAGCGCGTTCACGACGAACAGGGTAACGAAGATCGAGAACAAGTTGTTCAACAACTTGCATTTGGCTATCCATATTAATCAAGACTCCAGCACCATGAGACGACGATGATGCTCCTCCTCCTCTGCCGCTGCCGCCAACTGAGAGAGATTGAGGTACATTTCTTACCATTTTTACCTCAATCGTATGCCTTCCTATCACTCACTTTACCTTTTTTTCTCCGTTTATATTTTCTACCTCCAAAGACTACAACCCGCCCAGCAATCTCAAAATTAATAATTTCATAAAAAGAAAAAAATTATAATCTAACAAACATAAACGGTACTTGTCATTATATCACCAACCTGAAATGGCCAAAGACCCATAAGCACCCAATTTTCCACTCAATTACTGAGAAGTAATAATGGTCAAATTTGGGCAAAAAGAGTGTCATTCACAATGACATGTGTCAACTAACCTCGACCCTTCACCGAAAGTGTGAAGGAAGAAAATGAAATCCAACCAAATTTTCATCCGTTACCTCTGGTTGTGTGCAACTTCGTCGTTTTTACTTCAACCCCCTACCCCTACAAAATTTGTTGTTTTCGATCCGCCCTCATGAACCCCCACCCTACCCCACATAATTTATTATTGTTTAATCTTCATCAAGAAGTTTTCAAGAAAAATACTATTAGACAATTATTCCCTAGTACATAGACCACAAGTGCTAAGTACTGCTACCATTTATTTCCTAAACATACTTGTTGCATTTTGAATTTTATTTGTGGCTCAAGCATTTCATTACTACCTTTGTTTCGTTCGTTTCATATTAAGTAGTGATTTAATACAACAATATACCCAGTGAATGCCCACTTTTTTACCTCTACCTCTTGAAGGTAGAGAGACGATTTTCGAAAGACCCTCAAGAGAAGCAAATCGAAGTTCTAATTGAAAGGAAAAACGACAGTGAAGAAAAACTTGACAACTAATATGAGAGCAATATGGAGAATATATACAAAGAATCTATAACATCTAATAAGGTGCGACCACTTAAATATAGTAATAACAAATGATCATATAGACCAAAATCCAAAGACTACATGAGTAGGCTAATCATACGATAGACATCAGACATAGAGCTCTAGACTACCACCAAACTAAAGACTACAAACTCTACAAGAATAGACTAATACTAAGACAACATAAACTACCTACCAACCTTCAATCCTTCTCTGCGACCTCCATATCCTCCTATCTAAAGTCATGTCTTGATAAATTGAAGATGAGTCAAATCCTATCTAATCACCTCTTCCCAAT
>NW_025866956.1:0-2290 GCF_002878395.1 Capsicum annuum
AGGATTTGTAATTTGGATGATAGCAGTATCAATACCCTTCTTCTCGTAAAATTTACAAGCAACGAGACATATAGGTATAACCTCAGCGAACTTTTCAACTTCAGCAAGTACCCCAGCATCATGACCAACAGACGACAAAGAATCATATACATAACTGCATCTATCATTAAAAGATATAACCGCAAGAACCCAATGATGTTTGACCTTAACGTTGATAGGAATGAAAATATGATCAACCGTATGCCAAGGCACTGTAGCATGCATGCGAAATCCATTTATGTACTCATTCAGATGGTATTCCTTTCCACCAGCATTAAGAGAATCATCATCAATTCTATACACAACTAGCACACTGTTTATAATATTCATGAAATTACAGTCTACAGTGCTGTACTTGTATGAAGTATTCGGATCATACTTAGATTTCTTTCGCAGATAGTAGAAGCATACATCAATATGCTGCATTATGACAAAAAAAAAACATACTTAAAAGTAAATAATGAAATTAAAAGTCCTAGCAGGTAACACTACATATGTATATATAATATACATATATCAGAGCATATAGAATAAAAGCATATGTATATACAAATATAATTTTTCAACTTCATTATAACAAATAATTACATATGTATTTGAGAATATACATATGTAACAATGAATAAAGTTTCATTCCAAATATAAAACTTTTTCACTTATTAGCAGAACACTTACCTCATCAGACCATGATTGTCCAGGAGTACCCATAATGTAGAACTAATTCTTGTTTTCCACAATTAAAACTCCAAAATTGATTACTGATACTTTGGACTTGCCCTTCTTATAGTGTTCTTGCTTGTTAATTCTGTTTAGTTATTAAACATAATGATTCATCATTAACAGAAACTTATATGCAAATATTATTATCATTAGGTGCTAAAATATATACCTTTTTGCATAAAATTTAAGAATATCCATAGACAGCCATTTCAGAAACTTGTTGGTAACCTTAGTGTCTTCTATATCATTAATCGGATGAATACGAATGGATGCTTTTGATTGAATATTTTGCGCTCCCCTTCTGTGCAATGATATTACATAATAATGAAACAGATGTATTTATATAATACATCTGAAAATTACAATATAAAAAATATATACATAACTGTAGCATATTTATATTATGAGTACATCAGTTATACATATTGAAGTTATCGAACAACAAAATATAAACATGATTCCAAGCTAACATAAAAATTATGTATTTTAATTGTTTAGAATTAATCCAATTAACATACTTGTCATAACCAAAATCTAATGAATAACAAAAACAACATAACATTAAATACAAATTTTAGTAGTAATCTAAACAAATACATATCTAAAGTTTATCATGTCAAAGAAGTGTCACTAATGTAGTGGTGCATATTTACAGGTTACATGTCATATTTCTTAGCCATTAAAAAATAACAAGAAATTACTATTTTTAAAATATTTAAAGTAAAGAAATTTGTTAGCCATATTTAACATGTTAGTGTACTTACCAGACGCTAAACCAAAATTTATTGTGAATGGTGACTCTTTGAATCTAGATGGTCGCTTAATCCTTGATATATCCATGGGCGTTTCTTATGCTTTGTTTGCCGATGGATGTACAATTATACTTCTTTCTTGATTCAAATATGCATTAAGACCCGGTAAAAGCTCATCAGGAATAGTGACTTGTGAGTCCGAAAAATTTTGTTCAGCTTTTCTTTTTTCAGTTAACGCTACATGAATATGAATCGGAGACTGATTTTGCTGATTCAACTTTGAGTTATCCATATTAAATTCTAATGAATTTAAAATCTTTTCAGCATCACATTCATTATCCTGTATATAATATATAAATATGTTATAATGTTGCAATATTAGCAAAATAAATAAAAGCAGAGAATGCTACCTTTGAATTATATTTTGGTGATTTATTTTCATTCATTTCTGCCTGATAATCTTTTGATGTGTCTACAATCTTTTCAGCATCACATTCATTGTTCTATATAAAAATGTATAAAAATGTTATAATATTGCAAAGTAGCAAAATAATCAAATGCAGACAATGCTACATTTAACTGATCTTTTGTTGATTTATTTTCATCCATTTGTGAAGGATAATTTGTGTTTTGTATAATAAATGTAAAATTCTTGTTAAAGTGATTTTAAAGCAAAAGAAATAAACCCAGACAATACACATTTCCAGTATACCTTGGACTCATCTTCTGCTGATGTATTCACAGTCGTTTCTGCAGCACCTCCTGTGTTCTATATAAAC
>NW_025866957.1:0-1665 GCF_002878395.1 Capsicum annuum
ACAATCAACACATTTATCAGTTTTTTCGAGGTGATCATCGGAGTCAGGAAGTTGAAAATCATTCTCAGAAGTGGAGTCCGAATCGGAGTCAGAATCAGAAGTGTATAATAAATTATAGACTTGATTCTGAATGTCATCAGGAAGATTCAGAGTTTTCAATTGTTGCAATTTACAATTTGGAGCAATATGACCGTATTGATTGCATTTGTAGCATTTAATTTTTGCTAAGTCGCGTTTTGAATGATTTTTAATAAATCGAGTAGATTTTCGGAAAGATTTGCGAGTCTCTCGGTGTTCCTTATTACGCCGTCGAGGACGTTTGGATTGATTTTTGGAATATTTGTAGGATTTCCGGATTAAGGGTTTTTCCATGCCAAATTGTTCGCAGAAATCACCCAATTGAGTTTTTTCGCGAAGCTTATCAATTTTGATCTGCCTAGCCAGTTTTAACTCGTTACAGAGGGCTAACCCTTCTTGAGTGCAGGCTACGATCAATTGACCATAAGTTTTGTCCGCGTAGGGGATTTCGCCATAAGATCCGCGAAGAGTTTTACGAACACGTTCAGCGAAAAGGGGAGAAAGACCATCAATGAATTTTGCTTTCCAGTGTTCGTATCTGCTTTCGGGTAAGTCCATAACCCGGCTAAGAAAGGTGTCTTTATACCAACGAAATTCGCCAAGATGGCGACATTTCAAACCATTAAGAAGAGTGCGAATATTTTCATGATGGTTAGTGAACCTTCCGCCGAAGTGTTTAATAATAGTCAGCATGAGGGTATAAACGGCATCAGACCGTCCTGCCGCAAGAGTGCGACCAAGATTATCTTTGCCTTCCTTGTCATTGGTGGCATCAAAAATGGTGGCGCGTTTAGTGTCATCTAGGAAATTATCCCACCAGCCATGGAGTTGGCCAGTGAACCCAGCAACAATCATTTTACAGATTGTTTGGTCAGTTTTTGCGTTTCGATCAGTGGCTTTCGTAGCTAGACAAATAGTAGCATACATAGACATACGATGTATTAGAATAGAAATTTGGCGATCAGAAAGACCATCAATATTCCATTCGTAAATAGCGTCGCCGCTATATGAAGTGTTTGTTTGATTCCAATCTCGTTCTTCGATTAGAACATCTTGAGGAGTGGGACGAGGATAATAGGCGGTAGACATGCGGGGAATGTCTGCGAATTTTTTGCCGGATTGTGGTTTTATGAGT
Source organism: Capsicum annuum (assembly GCF_002878395.1). Classification (NCBI taxonomy): domain Eukaryota; kingdom Viridiplantae; phylum Streptophyta; class Magnoliopsida; order Solanales; family Solanaceae; genus Capsicum; species Capsicum annuum. The sequence goes on from NW_025866957.1 coordinate 1,214, forward strand.
CCTCGGAGCTTATAAAGCTCAGAAGAGAGGATCTCGTCTGGACGATCAGAGGAGGCGAGATGATCGGCAAAATTTGACTCAATCGTTTGGATATTGTCTTCAGACATAGTTAAAGGCTGGATATTGAGTCCAGAAAATTTTTTATTTAAAAGGGTTTCGAGTTGGTCTAGGGGTGAGGTTCTAGTAAATCCCTCGATTTCTAGAGGTCGCTGAATGCATGGTTTGGAGAGAACGATTCCTGCATCTGTTGCAGGAGTTTGGGAAGTTGAAGCAGTATTGGAGGAATTTGGTTGGGTATTGAGTTTATTAACTAATGAAATGAGTTCGTCGAGTTTAGTATCCAAAGAGGAGATATGTTCACCCAAAATCTTTACATACAGACTTAAATAATTATTTTGAGAAAAGAGATTATTTATTTCAGAAATCGTTATTTTTCCAATATCATCTTTGAT
>NW_025866958.1:0-1273 GCF_002878395.1 Capsicum annuum
CTTTTTTCTCTCTTCTATCTCTAACTTCTACCTCTCTTTCTATTTTTCTTTTCTTTTTTGGATTCTTTTCTATTTTTGGTTTCCTTTTTTTTATGATAACGAAAAAATCATAAGCTCATATTGATTTACATTCGCCCAACATTTATAACTCAAGGGCTATGTGGATACTCAACCATATATATTTTAGTCTAAAGAAAATAAAATTAGTTCATCTGCTTTTTTTGATTTTCCATCAGGTGTTCGATGCCTGCATTAGAGCCTCGAGTAATCTGAATCGGGCATTGCAGGGCCTATTAATGTGGAAATGCTCCCAACAAAGTTTTCTCCATACCCTGGGTCGAACCCTCGGCCTTTGATTGTAGAGCAGCTTCATCCACTGCACCACAACCCATGTTGATTTTAATTCATATACATATTTGTATATAAATACAAATGATAAATTGCACATATTAACAACTAAACTATTCAAATACAAATAATAAATTTATTTGAAATATATAGTATGATATAAATAAATTTAAATTAAAAAATTATAAAATATAAAATACAATGACAAAAGAAAGATGAGGAAAAGAATATAAAAAAAATATAAAAAATGACAAAAATGACGAACCAAGAATGAAAAGGGGAGAGAAATGGAAATACAAAAAAAAGAATGCAAAGAAAAAATAAATAAAATTGAAAAATAAAAAAATTGATGAAAAAGAAGAAAGAAAAAATGTGTGAGAAACGAATAAAAAATAAGTGGAAAAAAATGAAAAAGAAAAAAATTAAAGGAAAAAAGAAAGAAAAAAAAAGTAAATAAAAGAAAAAAAAGAAAAAAAAAAAACTAGAAAAGAAAAACTGAAATTTTAAGCATAGGTGGGTCATCTCTGTGTTTAAATGGGTACACTCATATTTTACCCATTTTGTCCATATTAGTAGTAACTTTTAAAATGAGTTGAAGTCCATATTTATCCATTTGAAATATGAGTGATCCAATTCACTAAATATCGGTTAAATGGACTCTTTTCACAAATATGGGCTGAAATTGTCACCCCTAGGCATGGAGAACTTAATTCTTGAACAACTTGGTGAAATCTTTGGAAGATTCTTGAATTTCTTGGAGATGATTTTATTTAGGATTTTGGAAGAAACCCTAGTTTCTAGAAGGTTATGGAAGAGAAAGGAGAAAAAAATGAACTTCTCTTCTTTACTTGGATATATATATACAAGACCAAAATAGGTAGAAAAGACCAAAATGCCCTTTTAAAAAAGTTGAAAATTGCTGATC
>NW_025866959.1:0-1690 GCF_002878395.1 Capsicum annuum
AAATGTTGTTTTATTTTGATACTTATTAACTAGAATTGGTTAAGTGTAGGGACTTTAAAGGGGAGTTTTTATTTTTAATGTGGTTTTGTTTTGATACTTAGTCACTATAAAGTGGTTAAGTGTAGGGACTTTAAAGGGGATTTTGTGTTTTTAATGTGGTTAGATCTTTATACTTAGTCACATGAAAATGGTTAAGTGTAATGACTTTAAAAGAATTTTTTTGTTTTGAATGTGATTTGATTTTGGTAATTTGTCACTTGAAAATAGTTAAGTGTAGGGACTTTAAAGGGAATTTTGTGTTTTAGTCGTGTTTTTTTTTTTAAACTTAGTCACTTGAAAATGGCTAAGTGTGGAGACTTTAAAAGGGATTGTTTGTTTTGAATGTGGTTTGGTTTTGGAGTTAGTTACTTAAAATGGTTAAGTGTCAGGACTTTAAAGGGGATTTTGTGATTTGAATATGGTTTGGTTGGTGACTTAGTTACTTGAACATGGTTAAGTGTAGGAACTTTGAAGGGGATCTTTTGTTTTGAATGTGGTTTGATGGTTGACTTAGTTGCCTGAAAATGGTGAATTTGTGACTTTAAAGGGGATTTTTGTTTTGAATATGGTTATATTTTGATTCTTAGTCACTTGAAAAAGGTTAAGAGTAGGGCCTTTAAAGGAGATATTTTGTTTTGAATGTTGTTTTTTTTTGCTACTCTGCCACTTTAAAATAGTTTCGTGTAGAGCTTTAAAGAGGATTTTGTGTATTGAATATGGTTAGGTTGGTGACTTAGTCACTTGATAATGATTTAGTGTAGTGACTTTAAAGGGGATTTTGTGTTTTGAATGTGGTTTTATGATGAAACTTAGTCAGCTAAAATGGTTTAGTGTAGGGTCATTAAAGAGGATTTTTTGTTTTGTATGTGGTTTGGTTGGTGACTTAATCACTTGAAAATATTTAAGTGTAAGGACTTTTAAGGGGATTTTTTGTTTTGAATGTAGTTTGGTTGGTGACTTAGTTACTTGAAAATGGTTAATTGTAGGGACTTTAAAGGTGATTTTTTGTGTTGAATGTGGTTTGGATTTGATACTTAGTCACATCAAAATGGTTCAGTGTATAGACTTTAAAACTATTTTTTGTTTTGAATTTGGTTTGATTGGTTATTTAGTTACTCTAAAATGGTAAAGTGTAGGGAATTTAAAGGGGATTTTTGGTTTTGAACTTGGTTAGGATGTAATACTTAGTCACTTGAAAACGGCTAAGTGTAGGGACTTTAAGGGGATTTTTTCTGTTGAATGTGGTTTGGTTTTGTAGTTAGTTACTTGAAAATGGTTAAGTGTAGGAACTTTTCTGGGGATTTTATATTTTTAAAGGTTTTTAGTTTTGGTACTTAGTCACTTGAAAATAGTTAAGTGTAGGGACTTTAAAGGAAAATTTGTGTTTTGAATGTGGTTTGGTTTTGATACTTAGTCACATGAAAATGGTTACGTGTAGGATTTTAAAGGTTGTTTTTTTTTTTTTGAATGTGGTTTGGTTTTGTTACTTAGTCCCTTGAAAATGGTTAAGTGTAGAGACTTTAAAAGGATTTTTTTGTTTTCAATGTGATTTGGTTGGTGATTTAGTTATTTGAAAATGATTAAGTTTAGGGACTTTAAAGGGAATTTTGTGTTTTGAATGTGGTTCGGTTGGTTACTTAGTTACTTGAAA
>NW_025866960.1:0-13726 GCF_002878395.1 Capsicum annuum
TTAATTAATGAATGTCACATGTACTGAAACTACCATTTTGAAGTTAACCTAGAAATTAAATGGTCACATATTGCATTTAAACAACTTATTACGATGAAATTAACATAGAAGAGAAAAAAATAATAATAATAAAATTTATAACCACGCCATTTCTTTTAAATGAATGAAACAACTGTTTATTATTTTTCTTTTTACTACTTTTGAACCAACTATAACTTTTTTGTAAAACTCATTTATCATTTACATCTTTATCTAATACATGGGCTTATTATTGCTACGACTATTTATGATCACATACTATAGAGAACATAATTAAATATCACAAATTAAAGGCAACATTACTCACGTATTGTGTAGGCTTGATGATTTGAGGATCTCTTAATTAACAGTAGTTTTAGATGTCCAGGGCATGCATGCATGTGAACTCTTAGTACGAAATGAATAACTTAAACTTACGTTTGGGCTTCAGACTTCCGTTAACCTGATTTTAGATAACTAACACAAAAATTAGTAAAAAATTAGTGAGAAGCACCCTAAACCTTGATTTCTGTACAGTTTTGGTTGTTTGCATGGCCACAAGCAGGAAGTTGAATAGTACTGTAGTACAATTCATATTTTGTTTTTTGGTTGATGCAATAGAGACTATATACCTACTTATTGAAAAATAGCTAAGATCCACATGGCTAAAATATTAGGGTAGATTTGTAGAAACATCTGCCTATGCCATTCAAGAAGTACAGAAGATGGTAACTTTGACATTTAATTCATATAATCCCACCAAGGCATGACGTTAAGAAAAGCATTTTCCTATGTCAAGCAAAGAAAGTATAACGAATTAGTTGTCGTGGTTCTATGTTTGTAGTGTTTTTTTTTTTTAAGAGATACTAATCAAACTTGATGAATCTACCTTCTCAAAGCGTAATATTTTCAATTACAAGACTCAAATATAGAAGAAGCATTTTTCCTAAGCCCGAGAGATTGGTACGACAACATTCATGCAAGTTTCAACATCACGTATCAAGAATAGGATAATTTTATGGATAGGAACCATACAATAGTATCGAAACAAGTTAGGAAATAAGATTAAGAACCTGTAAAGATAGTAATACTGCGACAAAACAAAATCCTACACTAAAGTCAAAGAGAAGCAGCCACGAGAACTCCTTGGCCGGAACTCGAATGATAACCAGAACCTTAACTTCACACTTTAAAACCATCTTGTTTTTCTTTTTTCCTCACTGACTTCTCCCTCTTGTTTTTTTTCAATGTTCTTCTGTTTCTTTTTCTCTAATCTCTCTAATGTGTTCTTTTTTTTTTTTGGTTTCTCCCGTGTGTATGTTTATATAGGGAGTACTGTGATTGTATGGTGTTATGTGTGTTTGTAGTGAAGTTGGAGATTGGGGTGAGGGACGTGTGGATGTGCGTGTGTCGTGTGTGGATGTGGAGGAAGTGGGGAGAGGTTGAGTGGAAGTGGGTATGTGGGGGAGTAGTTTAGGGTTTTTTTTTCTTTTTTTATTATTTTAAAATTAATGTTTTAAATAAAATAAAAATAAAAATAAAAAATAAAAAAATAAAAAATAAAATTTATCTACAACCAATAAATACAAGTTAAATAATTAGTCTTAAAATATGATTACGGAGTATTAATATCGCTAGACTATTTATTAAAAGTTAAAAGAAGAAAACACATATAGTTTAGCAATTTTTTTTTCCTAAAAATAAATAAATAAATAAACAATAATAAAAAAAAACTTATTTTAAAATGTGACTCTATTTTTGTAGTTTTCAAAATTTTTAAAACATATTTAGTAAAAATAAGATAAACTTAAAATATCTAATTTAGACCCTAAAAAATAAATCGAACACTAAAACGACGTAAAAAAAATGTTAGGTTTGGTAAAAAATTAGGTGTTTAAGAATGCCCCTCTTCGCTTGAAAATATGGAGAGTTATCAAGCAAAGAAGTAAACATGACTAATTTTTTGCCCAACTATTTATTCAAAATTAATACGTAAATAAGTGGAAAAGAGGTGTGACCGAGCCCTGGCTTTGGGCATCCTACATATCTCGGGTTATAAGGAAATCAGGTCACATGTAGTTCAAGTGGGTGTAGGAATAAATGAGTGAGTTGGAGAGTCGAGTTGAGGTCCCGTCGAGTTTCCGGTCTGTGGTTCCTTTTATTACATCAGAAAAGAAAAATGAAACTAGAAAGGAGATACAAGATTCTATCTATTCTATCGTCTTGATTCTCTTGCTTCAGATCTTCCTATTGGATCTTCAGTTATCGCTTCACCTTCTTCTGGTGGGTACCTTGATCTCGGACTTTGATCTTGAAGTTAGGATTTGAGACTTGAACTTGAAACTTGGATTTAGTCATTGACACTCTACCAAAGGACAGTTCATAGAATACTTTGCATGCTTGTTTTCTTGATCAGAAGGCATGAAGATAACTCCTGAGCTGTTGAGCCGCTACAGATGCAAAACTGACTCTAACTATCTTCAAAACTAATCATTCTTCTATATTCTAACCGGAAAAGAAATTTCATTCTCCACATCAAACCTGTGCTTTTTAGAAAAACTTGCAAGCCATCAAAGAAAACAAAATAGAACGAACAAAATTTTCTGCCCTAGTTATGCATTAGGAATTTTTTGTGATTTATTAGAAAAAATTATAAATAAATAAATGAAAATGATAGAAATCTAGGCTAGGTACGCATTAAAATAAGAACCCTATTCTCAATAATGCAACCAAAGAAAGTTATGCCTTATGAATGCATGAAAAAGAGCTAGGATATTTGATTCTTAAAATGCAACTAGGGATTGTCATATCCTATGAAGACATAAAGAAGAAAAATAGGAAGGTTTATTTCCTAAAATGTCAACTAGGGGATGGCGCCCTATAAAGACGAAATAAAATGTCAACTAGGGCATGGCGCCCTATGAAGACGAATAAAAAAAATTAGGAAATGGTGTTTCCTACGATGTCAACTAGGGGATGGTGCCCTATAAAGACGAATAAGATGTCAACTAGGGGATGGTGCCCTATGAAGACGAACAAGATGTCATCTAGGGGATGGCGCCCTATGAAAACGAAATAAGATGTCCACTAGGGGATGGCGCCTTATGAAGACGAATAAGATGTAAAATGGGGCATGACGCCCTATGAAAACGAATAAGATGTCAACTAGGAGATGGTGCCCGATGAAGACCAATAAGATTTCAACTAGGGGATGGCGCCCTATGAAGACGAATAAGATGTCAGATAGGGGATGACGCCCTATGAAGACGAAATAAGATGTTCACTAGGGGATGGCGCCCTATGAAGAATAATAAGATGACACTAGGGGATGGCGCCCTATGAAGAAGAATAAGATGTCAACTAGGGGATGGCGCCCTATGAAGACGAGATAAGATGTCAACTGGGAGATGACGTCCTATGAAGACGAATAAGATGTCAACTAGGGTATGACGCCCTAAGAAGACAAAGTAAGATGTCAAATAGGGGATGACGCCCTATGAAGACGAACAAGAGGTCAATTAGGGGATGACGCCCTATGAAGATGAATAAGATGTCAAATAGAGGATGGCACCATATGAGGAAGAATAAGATATCAACTAGGGGATGGAGCCCTATGAAAACGAAATAAGATGTCAACTAAGGGATGGTGCCCTATGAAGAAGAAATAAGATGTCCACTAGGGGATGATGCCCTATGAAGATGAATAAGATGTCAGTTAGGGGATGACGCCCCATAAAGACGAAATAAGATGTCCACTAGGGGATGACATCCTATGAAGACGAATAAGATGTCAACTAGGGGATAATGCCCTATGAAGACGAATAAGACGTCAACTAGGGATGGCGCCCTATGAAGACGAATAAGATGTCAGCTAGGGGATAGCGCCCTATGAAGACAAAATAAGATATCCACTAGGGGATGGCACCCTATGAAGATGAATAAGATGTCAAATAGGGGATAACACCCTACGAAGACAAAATAAGATGTCAACTAGAGGATGGCGCCCTATAAAGACGAATAGGATGTCAACTAGGGGATGACACCCTATGAAGACGAGATAAGATGTAAATTAGGGGATGACGCCTTATGAATACAAATAAGATGTCAACTAAGGGATGGCACCCTATGAAGACGATATAAGATGTCAACTAGGGGATGGCGCCCTATGAAGACGAAATAAGATTAGGAGTTTTTTTTCTTTTTGTTAGAAAAGAAAAAAAATGCCCCAGCTTTGAATATGAGGGGTTTTACTATTATTATTATTATTATTATTATTATTATTATTATAATTATATTGATACGAACTTAGAATTATAGAAGTATAACAAAAAGAGAAAATTTAAGAAAACTTAACTTTGCTATGCTTGTTTTTCCCAATAAACTTCACAAGACTACTTTGCCCCTGTTCAAGCAAAGAAAAAAAATTGTGAGTTTTAAAATTGGTAGTTGGTTTATTGACTTGAATCCCTCGGAGGTTTGCCTTATACCTTCCTCAACTTGGTGATCTTAAATCTTTGTCTTTCAAATTCTGTTGCATCTCTGTTTGTTTCAGTACGATTTTGTTCTTCATTTTCAAATGCTTCACTCGTAATACTTATCTTAATTGGCTCCCTATTCTTGTCAAGGTAGTGTACGCCCAATAATCTCTGCTTAATTTCACTGGGAGCCATGGTCAATTTTGCGCGTCTTTCTTTATTTTGCATTTGATGTAAGACTCATGCATAAAAAAAAAGCGTGTAAAAATGAAATAAAGAAAAGTCCAAAGAAGAAATAAAAGGATTATGTTTAAATAGAAGGTATTTCTAATAGTAAAGGAAGGAAGCTTATTTGGAGGTGTATAGTAACTTCAATGAAGAATGATACACAATTTGGAGTAGACATTTGACCCTTCAAAACTGTCAAATCTTGAATTAGGCTGCACCTTTCAATCAAATCAAATCATCCTTCTTGATCTTTGTCCTGTCATGATAAACTTTGTTTGACTAAAGTTATCTTTTTAGGATTTTCACAATTGACCTCTCTAATTTCGGTTGTCTCGTTCATCATTGTCTTATGGCACCCCTGAGGGTTTTCACCTATAAGATTTTTTTTTTTAACGGCACACAAGGCTTGACATTCTCGAAAATTAATCGGAAGGTCTTTAATGGACAAAGGGCCAAGGATTTTTAGGATAAATTACAACTTAGGAGCCATATAAAAGTGGAAGTAGGATATATGTTTCGGTTTCTTTGAATACCAAGATTTTTAATTTTAATAATTTTTTTTGGTCAGACCGAACCCCAAAATAGGGCTGCCTATGTATCCATTTAGGAATCAGGTCGAACTTAGTTCAATGAACACGCATTATCCTTTTTTTTCCTTTTTTTGTTTTGCTTTTTTGAATCATCTTATGGGTGCCTCTATGGGTTTTCACCTTTAAGAAGTTTTTTTTTTTTGTGGCTCCAAAGAGGGAAAGCAAGGAAAGGTAAATAAAGCTCGAACGACTGACAAGGGATTAACAACAATTTGTTAAGTAGAATGACGGCCTTTCGTCATCTCAACTTGAGAATGTTAAGCACAAGTGTGTCAGATATAATATCTTTTGACCGAACCAGCATTGATAGCCTTATCTGCCATTTTTTCATCCAAATTCGTAAGCTGCAAAGCTCCATTTGATAATACATGTTTAACTATGTATGGACCTTGCCAGTTTGGAGCAAACTTTCCTTTAGCCTCTTCTTGATGTGGAAGGATGGGTTTTACAACAAGTTGGCCGACCTCAAATTTTTTAGGATTTACCTTCTTATTGTAAGCTTGCACCATCCTCTGCTGGTATAATTGGCCAAAGAAAACTGCCGTAAACCTTTTTTCATCTATTAATGATAGTTGTTCTAGTCTAGACTTGACCCATTCAGGATCGTCAATCTCTGCTTCAACAATGATCTGAAGCGAGGGAATTTCAACTTCTGCGGGTATCACAACTTCAGTCCCATAGACTAGTAAATAAGGAGTTGCGCCAGTCGATGTACAGATAGTTGTAAGATATCCTAAAAGAGCAAATGGTAATTTCTCATGCCACTGTCAAGATCCTTGGACCATTTTCCTAAGAATCTTTTTAATATTCTTGTTCGCTGCTTCAACGAATCCATTTGCTTTGGGACGATAAGGGGTAAAATTATGATGCACAATCTTGAATTGCTCGCAAAACTCCTTCATTAGATGACTATTGAGATTGGTTACATTATCCATGATAATGGACTTCGGTATACCAAAATGACATATGATGTTCGAATGAACAAAATCCGCTACTGTTTTCTTTGGGACTGATTTGAAAGTAACAGCTTCTACCCATTTGGTGAAATAGTCAATAGCGACCAGTATGAATCGATGCCTATTAGAAACTTTTGGTTTTATTGGACCGATTACGTCCATGCCCCAAGCAACAATGGACAAGGAGCAGACATAGGATGCAACTCTGAAGGTGGCGAGTGAACCAAATCATCGTGAATTTGGCATTGATGACACTTAAAAATAAAGCAAAAGCAATGTCGCTCCATAGTCAACCAATAATATCCTGCCTGCATAATCTTCTTCGCTAAAACATATCCATTCATATGCGAATCACATACCCCCGAATGTACCTCATTCATGATTCTTTCAGCTTTTTGAATATTAACACAGCTCGACAAGTTCAAATTTGGAGTTTGTTTGTACAGAATCTCCCCACTTAAGAAGAAACCATTAGCAAGTATCCTAATAGTCCCTTTTTTATCTGCATTGGCGTGTATTGGATATTCTTTTGACTTTAGGAAGCATTTGATATCACAGTACCAGGGTTCATTATCTGGTTCTGCATCAATTATGTTGCAATAACCATATTGATCTTGTATCTGTATCTCCAATGGGTTGATATACGTATTTCCTGGGTATGGGAGCATAGAAGCCAGGGTAGCCAGAGCATCAGCTAGCTTATTGTGGGATCTGGGAATATATCTAAACTCGATAGACTTGAACATTTTGCTAAGGTCCTCTAAGCACTGTTTGTATGGAATGAGCTTGATATCTCTCGTTTCCCATTCATCTTGAATTTGTCGAATGAGCAATTTGGAATCTCCCAACACCACTAGCTCGCGTATATCCAGATTTATTGCCATATTTAAACCCATGATGCAATCTTCATATTTTGCTGTGTTATTAGTATAAAAGAAACGAAGTCGTGTTGTTGCGGGATGATGACGTCCGGTCGGTGAGACAAGAACCGCCCCAATTCCTACTCCTTTGACATTTACCGCCCCATTAAAATATAATTTCCACGCATAAATACCATCTTGAACTTCTTCCTCAATTGAATTAATCTTTTCATCAGGAAATTAAGTTCGTAAAGGCCCATAATCATTGTCAACTAGGTTTTCTGCCAAATGATCGGCCAATGCTTGTGCTTTCATAGCAGTACGAGTGACATACACAATGTCGAATTCTGTAAGTAAAATCTGCCACTTTGCCAATCTGCCTATGGACATAGGTTTCTGAAAAATATACTTTAAAGGATCCATTCGAGATATGAGGTAGGTTGTGTAGGAAGAAAGATAGTGCTTCAATTTCTGAGCAATCCAAGTTAGGGAAGAAAAGATGAATTTACTAGGAAACTTGAATCCAAGTTAGACAACTTTTTAGGATCTAAATGTGAACTTCGCGTGCATGCCGTGTTATCAAAGCCAGTATTAACATAACTGAAATAAGATAAAGATAAAAAAAATAAAAATTAAAAGAGGGAAGAAAAGATGAATTTACTAGGAAACTTGAATTTTATTTCATTGAATTGGAAAGGATAGGAGGGTTAACATCAAAGCAGAGCAGCTAAACTAAGTGGATTACAAACCTAAGAATAATCCAAAATACAAAATAAAGAAAAGCAAAACAACAAAATAAACTACCAAGACTCCTTTCTCGTGGGGAGAGGAGTGGCTTCCCAGATAGTGAGCTTGACATTTGGCCCGACGAACTGCACATGTGCATGGCTAGGGCCTTCACCCATTTGAACCATGTTTACTTCATAAAACATTTTCTTGAGACCTTGACATATTTTATCCACATCTTTATTAGCAAATGGGTCTTGATTTTATTCCTTCTGAGCTTTCGTAAAAGATTGGCTAATGTGTGGAACTGGACTTGTCAAGTGTCAAGCCTTCTTTTTCTGTTCTTTTGCCCATTTCCTATCTGCTGCAGTCGAATTAAAGCCTAAGCCAAATGTGTTGTGGCTACCACATGGATCTACAGGGTTTATAATTCCTTGCAGTGAAACCCCTAATCCTTTTCCCAGTTCATAATCATTTTGTAACATTTGGCTAGCCACCATTGTCACGCCCCAAATTAAGGACGAACAAGAACCGTATACACATATTCTACAAGCACTCTATGACGTACGCAAGGTTATGGAATAATGACGAGCAAGGTATTCAATAAGAGTCGCATATATACATGAGGGAGTTATATTAACAAAACTATACAATACCACACGATGTCCATGAAGCCTCTAGTAAGTTTAACACGCTATACTACAAGTGACTAGTTGGAATCCGGCCCGTCATGCCCAACCAGACACCTGTACATATAATAAAAAATACTAGGCATAGACTGGCTCCAGAAAGAGTTGGATCTCACCAAAATATCAGCTGAAAACGGCAATAGAGCCTAACGTGGACGTCTGCGATCAGGAGGATCGGAGCCTGCATTAATAAAACATAGTGGGCTCGAAACATTAGCACATAAACAACATGTATCGGTATGAAAGTAGACAGAAGCATAGCTGGACAAACACAGAATCTCATATGAGTCAAATGGTAATGTAAAAAACGTATGAGCCAACAACTAACACATATATGATATGAACTAATAACTTATGCACCAACCTTATTAGCATTTTATATAATATTTAACACAAGCGTTCATTATAATAAAGGACTTATACTTTGCCTAGGTGATGCACTTACCCTCTAAGTCGTACAGATGATCACAAGATGGCCTTCTGAAGGCAATCTGAAGCAAGTATAAAGCATATGTTGCTTCCTACTCATTGTTATGATCTCACATGTGTAACTATAATCGCAGTCTATATCAAGGTACGCCCCGCCCAGGGGCTCACTATGAGGGTCTGCCCGCAGGCCATATATGCCATATGTTGGCTCGAGTCAGGGAAAACCAATACATGACGTTCCAACTTACTTCAAAAATAAATGATGCCACAAAAGTGGGTACGCCCAATGATTGGGTTCACTATAGTGATCTAGTCTCGACCCTGTGCACAGAATCACGTCGAGCGATATTCCAAGCCAACCCTACGTACCTTTCCATCGTTACTGCATATCAAATAATGCCTTAAAGGCCTATGGCATATAAGTTACGATATTAATCATCTAGATAGCATATATAGATGCAACTATGCCATTACTATTTACTTTTACTCCTAACGTGTGTTATCCACATATATATTGTGGCTTAAAGGCTTCAAGTATAGAAACTTATGATAATAAGAAAGTATCATGAAAATTTTACATAAAGAAGGAAGGATAGATACTTATAAACTTGATGGTAGAACGAGGGAATGGTATGTAAGGAAATATAGAGATTCCACTTTCGTTTTTCATGAGAATTATACTAACATCAAATGAAAAAGAGCACATGACATAGGGTGGCGCCTTAGCGTGAGGGAAGGGTTTAGCTTTACATACCTTATTGCTTTATTAACTATGATAGTAATTCGAGCCTCAAGTGATTCAACCAACGAGCGTGCAGCCTTTATCTTACCAACCACTAGTTCTTGCTATTTGAGCAATTCACTAGCTACAAGGATAACACATATGTCCGTAAGTACTCCATAAGAGCATTTAGAAACTTATTCCGATAATCTTCACTTATGCTGAAATTAATTGAATTTCTTATCAAGAATGCAGAGTAAATTCTAATTCTTTCAACTTATACAATTCAAGGGTAAAACTACACAATCAATTGAAATTCCCAAAAGCTCCTCTTTAACCAAAATTCTCCATTTCTTCCCTTTTTCTTTCATGAAACCACTTCAAGTAGTAGGGCAAAGATACAAATTAAACATCTCCAAGATACTTATTTACAGTCAAATTTAAGAAAGGGGTAGAGAATTTACCTTTTAAAATTCAACTCCAAGTTTAGGTTATTGAAGCCAACCCTCAAGGATTACTTCATAATTATCGTAAGAATACTTTCCTCCCTTTTTTCTTTTAGTGAATTCTTGAATACCAAGAGAAGGAGAAGAAGTCGAGTATCGATACCCCAGCTGCAGCCTAATGTTTTCTCTTAAGGATTGGTTTTGATTTCTTAACTGATAATAAAAAGAAAGAAAAAAGGGGGGGGGGGGGTAACCTTACTTTCAGTTTCCTGGAAACAGTTTCCAGCGAACAAGGAAAATATTTGACCCTTTTGATTACTACAAATTAGGGAAATTGTTTAAAAAGGGTGGCCCCCACAATTATGCACTCATATTATATACAAATACTAAGTATATAAACATTCCATTCCACTTGCATTTCTTTTGTACCACAGCTATCTTTATAAGCCAAATTTCTACTTAATTTAAGTTGTTAAAAAAAATTTCCATCGAGATGCTACAACCATGATTGAAGTAGAAAAGAGATGAGGCTCCAGAATCGGCATGCCTTCCATAACTTGATTAGCTGTCACAATTTTGAAGGCCTGATAATTGGAAGATTCACAACCCCTTTTTGATTCGTACAAGGTACAGAAGGATCTCGATGTATGGGAAGGTCATCCTCTCCATGCACAATGATTTCTTGATTGTTGTGTTCAAACTTAACTACTTGATGCAAATTAGAAGGTATGGCTCTAGCCGTATGGATCCATGGTCTTCCTAAAAGTAGGTTGTAGGAAGTATCCATGTCTATTACTTAAAAGGTGATCACAAACTCAACTGGTCCAATAACCAAAGCAAGATCAATATCACCAATTATGTCTCGTTTTGCACCATCAAAAGCCTGAAACAAACATTATTAGATCGGATCCTATCTGGGCCGATTTTCAATTTTTACAAAGTAAAGAGGGGACAGATATCTACTCCTGAAGCTCCATCGATCATTACCCCTTTTATGTAATATCCTTCGTAGTTGATTGTCAGATGCAAAGCCTTATTGTAACCAGACCCTTCTGTAGGTAACTCTTCATCAGTGAAAGTGATTCTACTTGCTTCAAATATTCTACGAACCATCCTTTCTATTTGATAGAACGTAGTGTCCTTCGGGACGTATGCTTCATTCAAAAATTTAATCAATTCCTGATAATGTTCTTTAGAATGTAGCAGCAGGGATAACTATGAGATTTGAGCTGGGGTTTTCCTCAATTGACCGACAATGGAATAGTATTGGGTTTTCATTTTCTTGAGAAATTCCTCAGTCTCTTTATCTGTGACAGGTTTTTTCATTAGCCCTTGACTATCTTTAAGCTATTTTGGTCTCCTTAATTCTTCTGGAGCATAGCATCTTCCTGATCGAGTCAAGCCCCATGTTTCATTTGTTTCTTCCATGAACTCTTTTTCTTTGTACATCACAGTAGTTTCGTTGTAGTTCCATGGGATGGTTTTCAAGCTTATCACTGGGAGATGTGCTATGTGTCTTATGATAATTAGCTCTGTTATCTTTCTTATATTGTTGCGTTATTGGTCGAACCACGTGGGACCACTCAAAACATATAGTTTTGGCCTATCTTGTGTTATTCCCTTGGGCTTTGCAAGAACAAATAATACCATCTTTTTTGAATCTCGGGGTCTTATATTGGAACTCACTCCTTTCACGATAAGTGGTTCTCTTTGCATAGACTTTAGTACTTCACTCGGGTTTTCCTTTAGGGTGCCTATTTCCATCACTGCTTGGCTTCTTGGCCTGTAGTCTCTATCATCAAAAATCATCCCCACGATGTGTATGTTACTTTGATTGGGAAGTGGATTATCGGTAAAGTTCGGCGCTTCCTCTTTTTGTATTACGATTGCCTTGCTTTCAATTTACTTTTCAATAGATCTCTTTAGATTCCAACAATTTTTGGTACTGTGACATTGGACATTTGAATGGTACTCACACCTTACATTAGGATCAAACCAACTTACATTCGGATCCACTTTGAAGGGCAAAACAGGTTCAATCCATCCTAATTTGATCAATATCCGCAACAGGCTCGTATACGATTCTCTAATTGGGGTAAAGTTTTCCCTTGGCCTCTGCTCTCTTGTATAATCTGCCTGAACATACGGATTACGAGGGGCTTGAAAATTTGGCTACTGAAGATGAAAACCTTATGGCGCAGGTGCCCGCCATTGTGGACGCTGAGGAGGTCGGGCATATGCTTGAGCAATAAGAACAGTAGGTTGAGGTGTATAATAATGTTGAGGAGGGATGGGTTTCCCCTGTTGGACCTGAACGTAAGGGTAGTTCCATCCTCTTTGGGCATTACCCGATCCCAATGCCATCATGGATCCTTCCTCCTCCTTTTTCCAATTTTCGAACCATCTGGCCATTTTTCCTGATTTGATGCCATTCTCCACCATTTCCCCAATTTTTATTGCTTCGGCGAAAGGCTTACAAACCGCAGCTAGTAAATGATGGAAGTAATTGGACTCTTGAGTTTGAAGAAAGACGTCAATCAATTCTTGGTCCTTTATTGGCGGTTTGACTTTGGACACCTGTTCTCTCCATTTTATGGCATACTCTCAAAAACTTTCAGATGGTTTTCTTTACATATTAGCTAGAGAAGTACGGTCAGGGACAATGGCGAGATTGTATTGAAATTGTTGTACAAAATCTTGAGCCATACTGTCCCAAAGGTGCCAATGGGAGATGTCTTGATCGATAAACCATTCGAAGGCTATTCCCGTCAGACTTTCTCCGAAGTAGACCATAAGAAACTCTTCTTTCCCTCTTGCTCCTCTGAGTTCCTTGCAATACCTTTTTAAGTATTCCAGCGGGTCACCATGACCACTATATTTGTAGAATTTTGGGGTCTTGAACCCTATTAGCAAATGAACAGTAGGGAACATACACAGGTCCTTGAAAGAGACACTTTTGTGTCCTCCCAGTCCTTGTATATTTCTCATACTCTTCTCCAGACTCCTCACTTTTTTAGCTATCTCTTCTCTTTCTTCATTCATAATAGCCTTCTCAATCAAGATTTGAGACTTAGGCTGATGAGTGGGCTGATATAAATTTATGGGTTTGAATGCCAATTCAGGAGAATGGACTTGATCATGATTTAGCTCGTCGGTAGGTTTTTGTATCATTCATAAAGGATTTATATTAGTTGGCACGACCAAAAAATGATGGATTTGGATGACGCATGGTGGATTTGCTAGCAGCGCTAGACACATTAGCGTATGGACCAAATCCAGGGGGATTAAGTAGATCGTCGGCTTGGGCTTGAGTAGAACTAGGATGATTTGTATCCGAAAGACTAGGAATGGAGGGAGGCGGGGCTTGTCCATTTGCCCAGGCCTGATACATTTCGACAATTTGTTGCTTTAATAACCTATTCTCCTCCAAAGAGGTGAACTCTCGTGTAATTAACTGATCTCGACCTTCTTCGTTATCAGATTCCGTTCCATCTTTTCGAGTCATCTTCCTTTTTCCTTTATACCTTGTGTTGTACGGGTAAGAGACAAGCTTAACCACAACCAACCACCTTACTGACTCTCTTATGA
>NW_025866961.1:0-1930 GCF_002878395.1 Capsicum annuum
TTTGAAAAACCTTGCGGGATACATAGAAATCCCTCAAGTGAATGCATAAACAGAGTTGGTTTAAATAGTTTGGAAAGGTAAAAGGTTAAATGGTTATGCTTGTGGAAAACATGAAAGTCTCCCAAGTGGTTTAATATGGTATATGGAAGGGCACTTGAAAGTCCCCTTAAACCTAAAAATAGTTGGCTATGGTTGATACTTGCAAGTAAGGGTTGGTATGACGATACCAATATCAATGGCATAGGTTAATAAATGGATAATGTTTTGGTTTTTTGGAAACTTTTTTTAATCGGGCAATAATGGTGGGGTGTGTATCAAAGTCGTGGAAGGTGGCGGTCCTGGGAGAACCAAAATTGGAAACTCATATTTCTCAATATAATGATTGGTCTTAGTTGACTGTGTACATGATGTCACACTATTGGGGGATAGGGAAAGCTACACAACCCAGGTAATAGTTTTAAAGGCATTCTAAACTCGATTCCCTTTCCCGGCATAGTTATAGATATATATGTATAGTTGTATGCATTGTGGATGGTTTTTACTTGGCTTTGGAAATGGCAATGTTAGTGTTCACCCACTAACCCGTTTATTGGCAGTTGTATACCCACGCTATGCGGGAATCTATTTCATGTCATAGTTTAATTTACCTATTTCTTGTCTTTCATAGACTTTGATTTTTGGCTATGGTCAGGGGCATGTCACAACAAGGTACTCTTTGATTGGTCTAATGTCTTTTTATGGACAACTGTGGACTTGGGTATAGTATGGATTGGTTATGTCATATATATAAACATTATGGATTGGTTATGTCATATATATAAACACGCTTTGGATTATTGTTATACTTGGTTTGGTTTATTGTTTTTGCATTGGTTTGGTTGGTCATTGGGTGGATAGACTTGGTTGGGTTGGTCTCGGTTATAAATTTATCCCAGAGTCACCACTATCTTCTTATATGTTCGGACTTCATCCTACTCAAGGTATGCCATTAGTGGTTGGGTTGGGTAACGGGGGTTGCCTTCGATCCCGGTCGAACTTGAGATGCCCATTACGATATGGCCCGGGGGCTGGGTCGTGTCAGTCTGTCTCGGTCCCTTTTAGGAATGCTGATGGGATGGATTCACACGTATTTGGTTTATTGGGAAGAGAAAAGCATGACTTATGCATTAGGGGTTTGGGAGTTCTTGACTTCATTATGATCTCTAACACTTCGTTTTCCTAATCCAGACAACTTTTCTTCTCCATTTTCCTCTTAATTCATGTTTTTATCACTTTGTTATGATCTATAACACTTTCTTTGATTTTGTAGGAAAATGATCGGGTATAACAATTAAGATATGAAGATATTATCTAAACTATTATCTATAAATCATCATGAGTCAAACAACTTTATCTTAAAACTATATCCTCTATTAAACTTTTGGCTTAGTCATATTGCTATGTTATTAATGAGTGTTGTTTGAACTATGAAGTTGACGTTATGCAAGACTACCTCTAAGAAATATCATAAACAAATCCTCTCAAAATTTGAGGACTAAATCAAGGAGATCAGGACATACACAAGTCCTTTCAAGAATTCCCGATTCAAAGGATGAAGTTCAATAAATCAACTTCTATATTTTCTTATATATTAGGATTTTCTATCCTTTAAGAAAATCTACCGAATTATCGCTTCATTCAAGGTGATACATCTTAATATATTTAGGCCATCCATCATTTAAAGAGGACATATCGAATTGTCACTTAATTTAAGGTGACATATTTCCTTATATTTGGGTCATCCACTTTTTCAAAAGGATATACCGAATTATCACTTCATTCGAGGTGACACTTCTTATCATATTTGGGTCATCCCTTCTTTAAAAGGATACATCGAGCTTTCATCTCATTCGAGGTGACATCTTATTATATTTGGGTTTCCCACCCTTTA
>NW_025866962.1:0-1002 GCF_002878395.1 Capsicum annuum
TTGAGTCATATTTGGAAGATGTCTTTAAGTTGTAGATATTTTTCATAAAAAATGAATGAAAATTAATGACATAATTTATGAAAACTACTATATTCAACATTTTTGTCGATCAAGCGATATCCAAATTTAAACTAGAAAAAAAAAAAAAAAAAAAAAAAAAAATTTTTTTCAAAAAAAATGATACAAAAATAAAAAAAAAAAAAAAAAAAAAAAAAAAAAAAAATGTCACCTGCATTGACATTCGATCATATATAAATACAAAATAGATTTTTAAAAAATTCTTAATTATTTATTTTTTATTGTACTTGCTAGCTATGTTGCACAGACTTTTTGATTTTTTCGTCGAATCCATCTCGATGCAATATCGATATTGGTGCAGGTGCATCTCCGATTCGGCGGCCAAACGAATCCAGACACTTCGACCAAAATCAAAACAAATTTGAGAAAAAACTGAGAGTTCGACCTTAAAATAAATTTACACGGTACCATTGTCTTCTCTGTTTATATATATTTGCTTAAAGTTCCAGGCCAAAACAGAGGGAAAAATTTTGGCCTCTCACTTCGTCTTAGAAGACCGGCGACTATAACTTCAAAGTAAAGAAAGAGACAAAAATCTCAACGATTCTTTATTACTTATATTTCTATTAGAATCCATGCTAATATAGTAGTAAGATAATACTTTTTTTTTTTTTGTTTCCGAAGGTATTCCCACAGCTGGCAGCCGTGAGACTAATTCTTCATTCCTCGGTCAGCGCATTTTACGGTAAGAAACTAGCCACAGAGTTTGCTCCATTCGCCAGAAGCGGGAATCGAACCCCCGACCTCTTGCTTAAGGGACATAGCGCTGAACCATTATGTCAACTCTGGTGGTTCGAGATAATACTCATTAATAATAGATATATAATAGTATTTATTTGATTTTTTTAGTCAAATCTTCGCACTTGTATTTATACTCAATTCGCACTCTCGAATCTTAAAATTTAATTTTGACGAATACGACTC
>NW_025866963.1:0-1043 GCF_002878395.1 Capsicum annuum
TAATAATAATAATAATAATAATAATAATAATAATAATAATAATAATATATTTTTTTATTTTACCTTCTTAGCACTAAATTAAAATTACATCTATATGGTCTCAATTTATTAAATGAAGACTACTGCATTTGTTTTCGTTTTTTTTTTTTTAAATGAATAGAAAGAAATTAACTTTTTTTAAAAAAATTAAGCAAATTAATAATATAGCATGTCTGTAATAACACAAGACCATACAATATGCATCAACTCTTTTAAATGAAAATAGATATCACGAAGCCATATAGATACCACCTAAATGTAAATGGGAAGTAACATTGAAATCTAAGAATGGACAATGTTAAAGATAAGATCTCACATAAATAATTAAATTTTTGCACTATATGATACATAAAGCCATTTAAAAATTATTATTCATACTTCGAATTATAATAAAAACTTATAAAATAATGTAGAGATCGAATAAGAACCTGTACAACAAACTAAGCTGAGTATGGAAGTAAGAACGTCGCCATCAAAAACTTAAACGGAGACCCAAAACTCGATTTGCAACTCTTCTTTTCTTCCTCTCCTCTGCTTTCTTCCCTTTCTGCTCACTGTTTCTCTTCTCCTTTTTTAATCTTTTTCTATCTTGCTTTCTTCTGTTTCTACCTTTCTCATTTTGTTTTGTTTTTGTTTTTTTGTTTGTTTTCTCAAGTTCTGTGTCTTGTTTTTTTTTTTTTTTTTCTAATCTCACTTCTTCTTTCACCAAATATTGTTTTCTCCCTTTTGATTTTTGTCCGTTAGTTTGCTTTCTCTTGTTGTTTATTTTTCTTCTCTTTTTGTCTGATTTCTCTCTGTTTTTCTTTGTCTGATGTAGTGTAAAAAGTGTCTGATGATAGACTGTACGTTGGTTTTTTCTGGGGAGAAAAGTCTTTAAATAGTTGGGTTCTTGGGGAACAATTTGATTATGAAATACAATATAAAAGGGGTAGTGAAAATTCTTTGCCAGATTTTTTATCTCGAGAATATTTGATATGAGTTTTTACACATATTTCCTCTCTGAA
>NW_025866964.1:0-1210 GCF_002878395.1 Capsicum annuum
GAACCCCAAATTTTGCCGGATAGTACTATTTTTGCAGCATGCAGTACTAGTGGCTTCCCTCCATCGCCTTCTTCTTTTGCATGGTGTTCCGATCCACTTTTATTTTGAACCCTGGCACCCTCACTTTCTTGGAATCTAGGGTGGTTCTCTAATACTTTTGCTTATAAACAAATTCAGAATTTAAGTTTAATGTGTTAGAACGATTGTAAATTGAGTTGTACCTTCTCTAAATCCACCGCAATACGTATTTGCTATTCACTGAACTAATCTACAAGTCCTAAGAGCTCGTTCTTGTTACTATTTGTTAAATGAGTGGTATATATACGTGGGAGCAAGAGTTTGAATTGCCACCATAAAATGTCGCAATTGAGATTCTTGAATTTGAAATATTTTTTTTTCTTTTTTTAATTTGTTCGTTTTTCACATCTAAATCCAAAAAATAAGTTGTATCTTGTAATTTCAGTATTTAGTACAACCCAAGTCTATGGATTAATATAAAATAGATAACAGTAATAACTCGAGTAGAATTTGAAATTAATTTTATTCTACATTTAATCTAGGGAATTAACTAATTTTGAAATAATTTTTATGCTAAAATAATGGGATTAGTGATCCCATATAAAAAGCAAAGCGAGATAACTAATTTCACGAGATATTTCACCTTATGGAATATAATTTAAGAGTGATTATATATAATTTTTGTTAATTTTAACTTACAAGCATTTAATTTATAAATATTTTAGTTAGTTATCAAATGCGAAGATATACTAAAAAAAGTAATTATAAATATGACTAGATTATAAATTTAGCCAACTATGAAACAATAGTTGGCTAAATTTATGAGCCAGTCATATTTATAATTACTAATTATAAGTACTTAAGCAGTTGATAAACAAAAAAGAAAATAGAGCCCAGATAGGGGTTTGGAAAAACTAATTTAATCATTAAATTAAAATCAAAAAAATGTTATTGATTTATCTGCTATTGAGTTAACCCATTTTAGTGATTTTGTAAGTATTTTTATTGAGCTATCGGTTCGAATTCGATTTTAAGAATTTAGTTAATGATTAAATCGATAATCCAATAAGACTATATTAAATTTATTTTTTTATCCCTAGTTATATGATACAGTAATAGCTTTAGATTTTAAATGCATAATCTATTATTTTTTGCATTTTATTGTTGTCTTAATGTTGATTCTTTCTAAGTC
>NW_025866965.1:0-22017 GCF_002878395.1 Capsicum annuum
ATAAAACAAAGCACATGTTCAACTATCACACAAAAACTTAATCTTATGAAAGAAACCATCCTGAAAAGACCAATAGAGTATAAACAATAAGTAAATAAGACATTAAAATATTTACAATAATAAATCTTCTTCATCAGTAGATAGTTCTGCTTCAATGCCTTTAATGATATCATCAGATAAAGTAACTTCAGTGCTAATAACATCAAGATCATTTCTCCTCCAATTTATGAATTCTTCATCATCCACAAATGTACGCAAAGAATCACTACAAACATCTTGTTGAAAAGTCTCTTCGCCAATAACACCTCTAGTAAAATAAGTAGAATGACCATTCAGAACAATTGGCATGAAGATTATTCTTAACATAAAAAACTTATTCCGCCTGAGCAGCAAGCACAAATAATCCATTTGTTGGTAATTTTCTCTTAGTGTTAATAACATTAACACAATCATTTTTTTTTTATTTTCACTCTTTTTTTGATGTGATCAACAGTCCACCAATCACATTTAAACAAAATAATACGTTTAGCATTGAAATATTGAAGTTCAACTATTTCAACTAAAACACAATAGTAATTGATATTTTGGCCATTCACTACTCCTCCTACAAGAACACCACTATTTTGCCTCCTTTTTCCTTGAGTTGTTTAGTATGAAATCTAAGACTATTTATTCCAAATTCCTTGAATCTTTGGACCCCATTAAAATGACCTCTAGCCAAAGAATACAATTCACAGCTTGCTAGAGGATTTGCTTCTTTGCATATTTGTACAATCACTATAAAAAATAAATTAGTTAATGATAACAATTAATACAACAAAAGTTTAATATAAATTACAATAAAAACTAATGAATAAGTATCAAATTTAATATAAAATACAACAAAAACTTACTCGATAGAAAAATCAATCATCAAAGTTCAAGTTCTCATTTTCATCGTTCTGCTCATACTCATTGTTATATGTTAGAGTACGAGCCCTACTAATTGCCTATCAGTGGAATAGGTAAGTAAACGTGGTTCACAGAAGTAAAAACTGAACACAGTATTTTTATGTGGAAAACACCCGGCTCAAGAAAGGTGTAAAAACAACGACCTGTACCTCTACAGGATTTAACCCCATTTTCACTATAATACTTGAGCCCCAACAATCAGCAAAGTTACAAGACTTCTTGTAAACTAGAAATTAAAACTTCTAACTTCTATCACTACAAAAAAACAAATCTTCCCAAGATAAGTGTTCCTAAGTCTTCGAGTTCCCTAACTTGAAGACACAACTCCTAACTCAGTTTATAGATCAGTGAGACTAGAACAATGACTCATTACAACTCAAAGAACCTACCTACTACACACAGTCTATGACTTAAGTAAGAAACCAGGTTCTTCTTCAAGTATGAGAACTGTTTTGCTGATTGTTGATTTTCTTTTTAGTGCATTGAGTGAGTTACTTGATCATGCTTTGTTGTATATATGCACACTTGTAATACACCTGTGATAGATTCCTAGTTGATTTATACTTCTTTCTTCTTTCAACTCTATCAAGTAACTTCACTCCTTGGTGTAGCCGTTTCTCCTCCCCTGGTTGAATAGGACTCTTTTGCTTTATCCCTTATCCTTGTAGAACTCTTCTCATTGTTAGACTTCTAGATCAACTCAACTTCTGAGTATTGCATTTTTCTTCCACTTTACTGAAGTGATAAGTGTTTGAGAAGATTCCTGAATATTCTTGCTTATCCACTCCTGTCTATGCGCAATATCATCTTATCAACAGTCTTGCTTGCAGCTTTTCGTTGTACACTTGAATGGACCAGCTTTCACAACATGTTTCATTCACATGTCTATCATCAAAACTCCACATGCCTTAATAAATTTCCCCTTTTTGATGATGACAAACATAGCAGCACAACATCCTAGACCCCTGACATACTCAATAAGGAATTTGAATAAAAAAATAGCACAAAATAAAACAGGTTAGTCTAATTGAGTTATAAGCATTGCATAGCCTACTCTTCTCTTTTTTGACATCATCGAAAAGCTGGCTCAACAAGTGAAAAACATCTAATAATTCCTGGCCATTGAGGCTATCACTAAGATAATCAAGATTTAGAATAAGAGAACATGAATGCAATATGAGAAAACAAGAGCAGAAAATAGTAAAACAACTAAGCCCATTTCATTCATTAGCAGAGATGACTACATATACCAAAAAGTAAACTAAAAGAGAACAAGCTATCAGGGAAAAAAATAAAAGGAGATAGGCTTAAGATATCAATCAAGAAGCTAAGTAGAAGAAGATGAGGTAATAAGAGAGGTGAGTTTTCTAATAACATCTGCATTTTCAGCTCTCTCTTTTTCCAACAAGGGATTAAGGAATGCAATTTGAGCATGGAGGATCCCTTTTTTTTTTTTCATGAGCAGTCTGTGCAACCTCCAAAGTTGTCTGAGCAACTTCCACCTCAGTTTATTTTTCATCCAGTGAATTTTTCAATCTTTGCATCGGATTATCAGCACTCCTCATCATGTGGTTCACATGCCCTATGATATTCTTGGTAGTCTATGAAGACCACACTTGAACAGAAATACCAAAGTCCTCAAATATGGGGGTGAGCCAGAATTGATTAGGTAAAACATGTCCATTTACTTCCTTGAGTAGAACCCTTTGCATATGCTTTAGTATGAGTCGAGGCAGATAAATTCTTACTCCAGTATCCAATAATTCCATGAGAGTGAGATCAAGAAAGCTAGCCACAATCGTCCTTTCCTTCCTAGTAAGAATCATCTTATGCACTACATCAAAATACAGTTGGTGAAGAGGAGACATCTTTATCTTAAATACTCTTCTATGATTGACCAAGTGGGGATTCCTAGAGAACTTTCTACATATGTCAAGAACTGAGGCAAGATTATTAAAAGGTGGACAACTGCCTTTGACATAGTGACCCCATCCCCCAGAAGGAATATGCAGAATCCTAGTAATATCAGGAATGTAAAGGTTTAGTGTAACCTTTCTAACTGTTGTAGAAAACAACTCACAATGCCCACCCCATTTATATAGAACTCATACACTTTAGGTCAAGCAAATCTTCACTGAAGGTCTCCCTGTAGAAAGAGATGAGACCATCTCTGAAACTCTAATTTTTCCAATGAAGTCTACATAGAACCACCCCCAGATCCACTAACTACTCTCCCTTTAGCTAATTTGCGATTCTGAAAGTGAAGACGATGAGCCTTAGTGGTATCTTGATGAGAGGATGGTGCAGGAGCCTCAAAATCGGGATCCACTTTAATAGTGGTGTCTAGATGGAAGTCAGAGTCAGATGAGTTAGAAGGAACAGGTTTGCTGACCTGTTTCTTTGAACGGATAGACGATCTGGGAGAAACTTTGGATGGGGAAGCTTTGACAATGGGGAAGGGTTTTGAAGAGGTGGAAGCCTTTGAAGTAGGTTTATAGGAAGTCTTTCGAGACACAAAATATTTGGAAGTTTATGCCCTGACAATATTATTTTTCCTAACTGATCAAAGAAGAAGATTGGGAGAGGATGTAGGAGAAGAGACAGGAGGAGGAGTGGGATCAGAAATTACTACATGTTTTCTCTTGTTGGCTCTAAGAGCTTTAGCCAACATAGCATCTTCACGTTGCTTCTTTCCTCGAGTATGTGGGGTTTGAGAAATAGAGACAACTGTAGAGGGTTTTAAAGGCACAATGTATTCGACATGGACAGAGGGTTTTTTCTTGAAATGAGATCTCGACCTTTTTGAGATTAAGTCTGCAATAGAAAGAGCATCCTCATCAACAGTTCTGAACGTGATAGGAAAAGGAAGAGGGAATTTGGGCAAAAGGGTTTGGGAAATTTTTGAAGGCTGAGAAATTTGTGAATTTATGGGAGATTTGAGCAGGAATTAATGGAGGTAAGGTGATGTTTGGATGAAGGATAAGTGCGGTGAGGAGATTTGGAACGGAGTCAGTGGAAGAAGAAGAAAAAAAAAAGAAAGATGATGAGAGTGATGCCATTTTTAAACCACGAAAGTGTTCTTGAGTGTGAGGAGGTTGAAGAGAATTTTTAGTGTAGAATCAAAACAAAAGAAAGTGTATTTAAGAGGGAAGGGTGAGGAAGTTGAAAGGGTGAAGGACTGTATTTGGCAGAGGCATAATGATGAGTGTTTCAGTCCTGATGGGAAAGGAAGTGGCAACTTTTTAAAAGGGAAGGGACTATTTGTATTTTGGTAGTTTAAATGGACCAAGAAGGAACTAGGAAAACAACTTGTTTCTCTTTAAGCTACTTTGAAGTAATAATAATCATACCTGAATGACAAAATAGACAAAATTGCTTCTGTAATCAAGGCTTTCTGCAAAATCAACACACACATGAGTCAACATACTCTAAAATCTTGGATTTAGGATACATAATTTAATGTGTGAGACTGAATTAACCAACAATCACTTGTAAAATCAACTTATTCTAGTCAAGCATTGAGGGAGACTTATGCAATTTTAATCATCCCAAAGGCTAACCTATTTTTTAAAAGTGTTCTCTACTCAAGGCCTTAGTGAAAATGTCAGCAATCTGTTCCTCAATAGAACAAAACATATTGGATATATGACCTTTTTCAATATTATCTCTAAGAAAGTGATGCCTAATATCAATATGTTTGGTTCCCTTATGTTGAACAAGATTTTTAGCTATGTTAATAGAACTTGTATTATCACAAAAAATAGGAACACAACCAATATCTATACCAAAGTCCATGAGTTGTTGCTTAATCCATAGCAATTGAGCACAACAGGAACCTGCAGTAATATATTCAGCTTCAGCAGTAGATAAGGCAACTGAATTTTGCTTCTTAGTGGACCAGGTAATCAAACATGATCCAAGGAAGTGTGCCATTCCTGTAGTGATTTTCTTGTCCACCAGATATCCTGCATAATCAACATCTGAGTAACCTACCAGATTAAAGTTACTACCTTTGGGGGTACCATAAGCCAAGATCACTGGTTCCCTTCAAGTATCTGAAGATTCTCTTCACAGATTTTAGATATGATTCTTTGGGTTTTGCTTGAAACCTGGCACATAGCCCTACACTAAACACAATATCAGGCCTGCTTGCTGTGAGGTACAATAATGACCTTATCATACCTCTATACATCTTTTGCTCTACATCTGAACCTATTTCATCCAATTCCAGCTTTGTGGTAGTGGCAATAGGAGTACTTATCTCTTTTGCCTCTTCCATGAAAAATCTCTTGAGAAGCTCTTTGGCATACTTCTGTTAGTGAATCATTGTCCCTGAAGCTGACTGCTTTATTTGCAAGCCTAAAAAGTAATTCAACTCTTCCATCATGCTCATCTTAAATTTATAACTTATGAGTTTGGCAAACTCATGAGTCATACTCATATTTGTTGAGCCAAAAATAATATTATCCACATAAACCTGCATAATTAACAAATCCTTTCCATTAGTTTTCAAGAAAAGGGTATTGTCAATTTTACCTCTGGTATGTCCATGTTCCAATATAAACTTTGACAGTCTCTCATACCAAGCTCTTGGAGCTTGTTTCAACCCATACAAAGCTTTGTCCAATTTGTACATATGATCCGGAAACTCATTGCTTTCAAATCCTAAAGATTGTTTAACATACACCTCCTCCTTGAGAATGACATTTAGGAATGCACTCTTCACATCCATCTGATAAAGGATAAACTCCATGTAAGCAGCAAAAGCTAGAAGTAATATTATAGATTCAAGTCTTACTACAGGAGCAAAAGTTTCATTAAAGTCAATTCCTTCTTCTTGGTTGTATCCTTGGACTACCCATCTTGCCTTGTTCCTTGTAACTGTTCCATGCTGATCAATTTTATTTCTATACACCCATTTAGTCCCAATTACTGATCTATCTTTAGGGAAAGGAACTAAAAGCCATACTTTGCTTCTCTAAAACTGATTCAACTCTTCATGCATGGCTATGATCCAATCAGCATCAAGCAATGCTTTAGTTATCTTCTTTGGCTCAATCTCTAACAGGAATGCCTTGAAGGCGTACATACTTCTCAATCCAGACCTTGTGGTGATCCCAGATATAAGATCAGTAAGAACATTCTCAATAGGATGTGATCCTTGATGCTTATATCCTTTTGGAATTAAACCTAGTGAGCTACCAGGATCACTACTGATATTCTGAGCTGGGGTATGTTGAGGCTCAGTTCCTCCTATCACTGTGCCCTCAGCTTCGGTTCCCCCCATTAAAGTGTCTCCATGTTTGGTAGCTTTTATAACTTGTTCCTTAGTGTCACTTCCTTCCTGCAGGTTAGTTTTAACACAGGATTTATTAAAGATTACATGCATGCTTTCTTCAACATAGTTAGTTTTATTATTTAAAACACTATAAGTCTTACTATGAAGTAAATACCCTAAGAAGATTCCCTCATCACTTTTAGTATTCCCAGATTATCCTTTCCATCATTGTGTATGAAACATTTACAACCAAAGGTTCTAAAATAAGAAATGTTAGGCTTTCTTTCTTTTAGTAATTCATAGGGAGTCTTTTCTAACATTGGTCTGATCATGCATCTATTTATGATATATGCTACAGTACTTATTGCCTCAGCCCAAAGGTTTTTAGCAATATTTGCTGCAAGCATCATTGTTCTAGTCATATCTTCCAAGGTTTTGTTTTTTATTTCCACCACTCCATTTTGTTGTGGTGTTCTAGGAGTTGAGAAATTGTGATCTATACCATTTGCTGAACAGAATCCTAAAAACTTTGCATTATCAAATTCTGTACTATGGTCAGACCTTATGGAAACTAAAGAAGTGCCTAGTTTCTTTTCAACTTTCTCAATGAAGATTTCAAAGACATCAAAGGCATCTTCCTTAGAGGCTAGAAACAAAGTCCATGTGAATCTGGAATAATCATCAACAATAACAAAAACATACCTTTTTCGACCTCTGCTTTGAAGTCTCATGGGTCCATATAAGTTCATATGAACCAGGTCGAGACACGTGGTAGTGCTAACATGGTTCTTTGACTTAAAAAAAGATCTTACCTACTTCCCCCTTACACATGCACTACATAACTTTTATTCCTTAAACTTGGTCTTGGGTAATCCGAATACCATATCTTTGGATAAAACTATGTTTAGCTATTTCAAACTTGCATGACCAAGTCTTCGGTACCAAAGGAGGGGATCATTTTCTATATCACTCAGACAAGTCAGATCAGGTCCTGGTAGTGCCATAATGTCAGCTTTGTATACATTTCTATATCTCCTTGCAGTGAGCACAATTTATTTGGTGTCCATTCTTTTGACTTTAACACCTGCAGCAGTGAAAATAACTTTACTCCCTTTGTCACACAGTTGAGAAAAGCTCAGAAGATTATGCTTTAGTCCTTCTACAAGATAGACATTGTCCAATGCTTTTGACTCAGTTGAACCAATCTTTTTAACTCCAGTGATGATTCCTTTTTTTCCATCACCAAAAGAAACTCCTCCTCCATATATTTTGGAGAGTGAAAGGAATATTTTTTTATCACCAGTCATGTGTCTTGGGTAAGAACTGTCTAAGTACCAGTGCCTTTTGCTTCCTTTCACATTTTCCTGCACAAAAAATCAATAGTTAGGCTTAGGAAGCCAGACAAGATTGGGTCCTATTTTATGAGTGAAAAGATAAATTAAGTTCCTTCTAGTCCATGAAGGCAACATGTAGTTCAACCTGTTTCTCTGACCAGAACTGGTATTGTTCTTTTTGGTCTGAGAAGATCTGTTAGCCAGGTTTAGACTGTTTGATCTGTTTTTTGCAGCCACTGGACATTCAGTGGTGGGATGTCCAAGGTTTCCACAGATATAACATAAATCCTTAAGATTACCAAAACTTTTATGGAATCCTAATCCTTTCTTTTTATTGAAATTTCTTTCACTCAAATTGTAAATAATTCTTGAGGAGTTTGTCCACCTATTTGCCCTTTCTAGATCAAGTTTTAGTTTAGAAACTTCATGAATCAAATTATTTATTTTTTCAGTTAAATTACAACACTCTTGTTTGTATCTAACCAACTCAAGTTTAGTATTTTCTTGTTCTTTACTCATGGCCTTTTTGCCATTTTTAGAGAGAGTTAGTTTGAGAACTTCATACTTAAGATTATTATTTGACATCTCAAGTTCTGTAACCTATTTCTTGAGAGTACATTTTTTCTTTTCAACTGTATCTGAGCAAGCCTTTAAATCAATGAGATCAAATTTGAGACTTATATGACTGTTGAACAATTCATCCCTATCAGAGGATAACTCTTGGAAATCATCAATTAATGCACTCGTTAAGGAAACAAGTTTTGGTTTTGAAAACAATTGAAGTTTTTCTTTGAGTTCAAGTATGCTTACCTCAGAATCTTCATCTTCTTCATCTATATCTGAATCTCTAAAAGCCATGAATGTTGTTTCATCAACTTCATCTTCATCTGAATCAGATCCTTAGGCTGCTAGCATTGTATGCTCTTCCTTCTTTTTTGCCTTTAGTTCCTTTTTAGTCCTTTCCTTCTTCCATTCTATTTCCTAGACTGGACAATCTATTATCTGATGATCAGTTTTGCCACATTTGTAGCATCCATTTGGATTGTCATTGGAACGTTTCTTAGTACCTGTTCCCTTCTTCTTTTTAAAAAATTTGCTGAAGTTTTTGATTATGAAGGCAACTTGCTCCTTATCAAGTTCAAAATCCTCATCACTATCAGAAACTTTCAATGCTAAAATTTTCTCAGAAGTAGCTTGTTATTTGGTTTCATCAATTTCCATTTCATAAGTCCTTAGGTTCCCTACTAGTTCATCCAGGGTCATGCCTTCAAGCTCCTTATTTGCCTCCCTGATTGCAGTTACCTTAACATTCCATTTTGATCTAGGCAATACCCTTAATACTTTTTCAACTTGTTCCTCCTCAGAGATGATCTTTCCCAGGAAAGTCAACTCATTTGTCAAGGTGGTAAGCCTTGTCATCATTTCATGTAGGGTTTCATTTTCTTTCATTTTGAATGCCTTATACTCAGTAAATAGAAGAGAGGTCCTGAATTTTCTTACTTGAGAGGTGCCTTCATGGGCATTCACCAGTGCATCCCAGATTTGCTTAGTAGTAGTGCAGATAGATACCCTATTATGTTCAGCAGGTCCTAATCCACAGACCAATATGTTCTTGGCCTTTGCATTTTTCTTCAACGACAACAAGTCATCAGGAGTAAACTCACTCCTTACCTTCTTAACTTATTCACCATCTACCATCTTCATTGGAATAGTAGGACCATCAGTAATCCTGTCCCACAATTCATAGTCTTCACCTTGAATGAACATCTCCATCCGTGCTTCTCACCAGATAAAAGGAGAGCTATCAAAAAGTGGAGGTCTAGTAGTTGACTGGCCTTCACTGTGACTAGTAGGAGGTACGAAATTCATCATGTTGATCTTTTCTTAGGTGCTAGCCTTATTCAAGACAACCCTGCTCTGATACCACTTGTTAGAGTACGAGCCTTACTAATTTTCTATCAGTGAAACAGGTAAGTAAACGTGGTTCACAAAAGTAAAAGCTGAACACAGTATTTTTACGTGGAAAACACCCGGCTCAAGAAAGGTGTAAAAAACCACGACTTGTACCCCTATAAGATTTAACCCCATTTTCACTATAATACTTGAGCTTCAACAATCAACAAAGTTACAAGACTTCTTGTAAACTAGGAATTAAAACTTCTAACTCCTATCACTACAAAAACACAAATCTTTCTAAGATAAGTGTTCCCAAGTCTTTGGGTTCCCTAACTTAAAGACACAAGTCCTAACTTAGTTTATAGATCACTGGGACTAGAACAATGACTCATTACAACTCAAAGAACCTACTTACTACACACAGTCTACGACTTAAGTAAGGAACCAGGTTCTTCTTCAAGTATGAGAACTGTTTTGCTGATTGTTGATTTTCTTTTCAGTGCATTAGGTGAGTTACTTGATCATGCTTTGTTGTATATATGCACACTTTTAATACACCTGTGATGGAGTCCTAGTTGATTGATGCTTCTTTCTTCTTTCAACTCTATCAAGTAACTTCACTTCTTGGTGTAGCCGTTTCTCCTCCCCTGGTTGAATAAGACTCTTTTGCTTTATCCTTTATCCTTGCAAAACTCTTCTCATTGTTGGACTTCTAGATCAACTCAACTTCTGATTATTGCATTTTTCTTCTACTTACTAAAGTGATAAGTATTTGAGAAGGTTCCTGAATATTCTTGCTTATCCACTCTTGTCTATGCGCAATATCATCTTATCAACAGTCTTGCCTGCAACTTTTCTTTGTACACTTGAATGGACCAACATTCATTCACATGTCTATCATTAAAAATCCACATGCCTTAACATTATACAAATGAGTGTTAATTAGATATAAAGGAGAAACAATCACAAAATTAAGACAAAATTCAAATGATGAATTGATCTAGTTTGAAACTTATAGAGTCATTACTTCTAGGAAAGTGCTTTGGCTAGAGAGCGAAATTACTTCTGAGGTAGTAACTATAATCTTTATCAAGTTGTATCCAAGTTCGTTGTATCCAACCCTAACTCAAACTAATAGCTCTGAATCCCTATCTACTAATTTTGCTGCATTTCTTGGCTGAAACAAACTACCAACAAATTTTGGACGTCTTGTTGGGCTATATTCTTGTTTGTCTTGTTCTTATAGATGGACGTGATTGGCACAATGACAACATCAGCAAATGACTAGCTTCTAACCAGTTTAGACCTTTGACATGATTATCTTCTTAACTATATATTGTTGCTTGTATACTCTAAAAGAACTTCCATTCCTGACTTTTATGTACATTTAATAGGGGAGGAGGGAAAAAAGTTGTATAATCTTGATAGCTTTTATGATTTTCTTTGATATTTTCAATTGAGATGCTATCAATTTCTTGATTTGTATTCAACTATTTTCATTGAAAAAAAGAAGATTTCCAAATCTCAAGTAAACGTATTTGGCAGAGAGGCCGAGGCAAAGAAGAACCCTATTACTGTAAATGCATAACATGCACACTTAGAATATGTTGGACAGAAAAAGAAAGATCATTAATGAATTACTAGTTCAATAGTTAACAAATAATTATAAGAGTTGAAACAAAGCTAACAAAACATACCATAGAAATGGTTGAACTTCTTCACAATTTCTCGGGACATAAAGATGAGCTTATTTTCTCTCAAACTCTTCAAAATCTCTCGATGTATCTCTTAATAAAGAAGAACCTTTTTTTTTTTTTTTTTAAAAATCAATAATCCACTATATATCTCAACATGATCAACTTCATAATTCTTATCCATTCGATTATGTCCTTTTGCAGTTCCATGTAAATATCTTGAGCAAAATAGTAGGCTTTCCTTTAACAAAATATCCTACTGCAATAGACCCTTCAGGTTGATTTTTATTACGAACATAACACTTCAATATGCATAAAATCTGCATGATATAAAATGATATCACTCAAATTCTTTCTTAGCATGATAAATTAACAAGCAACATAAAATTAATTCGACTATAAATTAAAAACATATCTCTCAATTAGATACATCCACCTATTTTGTACAGGTTCACCGACCTTAGCCTCTCTTGGAAGATGAATGACTAAATGTACCATAATGTCAAAAATGCTGGTATTTTTCAATTTAATCAATATTATTGAAATTTGAGCTTCAAGCTGATCCAGCACATCAATTCTTAGTGTTTTTGAATACAATTCTTTGAAGAAAATACTTAACTCGGTGATAGCATCATAGACATTGTTGGGCACAACTCCACGAATTGCAAAAGAAAGCAGATGTTCCAATAAAATAGGAGAGTCATGACTCTTTAATCCATAAATTTTATGATCCTCTGACTTCACTCACCGTGATATATTGAAAGAATAATCATTTAGAACCTTAACCATTTTCAAGAACTTGAATACTTTAGACTTCTCCGCTGATGATAAAGAATAACATGCTGCTGGATAATGCCATCTTCCATCTCTTTGAGTGGGATGTAATTCCTTTCTTATACCCATTTCCATCAAATCACGACGAACCTTCAAATTATCTTTTGTTTTTCGTTCAATATCTAAAATATCCCAATAACATTATCACACACATTCTTTTCAACACGCAACACATCTAAATTGCGGGATAGTAAATTATTTTCCAGTAAGAAAGCGTGAAAAAGATGTTTTTCTTTCTCCAATTATGAATGTCTTTACTTTTTTCGTACTTTTTTTTTCCTGGGTCTTACCAAATTTCATGTCTCCAGAGTAAGCAGTTGGCGTAAAACATCGTCTTCAGATAGAATTATTGGAGCAAGTCTCCTTTCTACTTCTTTGTTAAAATCACGTTTATTACTCCGCCACTTATAATTAATTGATAAAAACCTCCAAAAAATTTACGATCATACCTACTTTAATCGAGTAGATGGAATGTCTTAACTAAGTTGTTTCATGCACAAAAAGTCACCTAGAAATTGTTTCATGCATGAAACAACCATAGGACACGAATTTGAAAAAGGTAAAAGTCACCTAAAATTTTTCAGCATAAAAAATTTCTATTTGAGAAATTTGATTGGGGGAAAAAGGCGAAAATACGATTCTGTCAAAAAAATATCTATTTTTTTTAACTACACTTTAATTCCAAGTTTTTATATGTTAATACCACAAAATTAAATGACCTTTTGATACATGTCACATATTTTCAATTTAAAATCTCAAGATTTAAAAATATTTTTTATTTTTTTTTTAACTTTGTATTTAGTCAAAGCCAAACAAATAAATTAAAATCCATAAAGAATAATTTAGCTGACAATAACTTAATGTATCAAAAACTATTAACAATATATATATTTGATTTGTAATATGCGATATTGTGTCAAATGGATTAAAGAGCAGCGTGTTTGTAGAAAATAGAAAGTGTGCTTTGTGAAGCATTTACGAGGTTAGTGAAGAAGAGTGCCAATAAGTGGTAACTGGTAACGAAGAGCGCCAACATCTGAATGCCTTTTAAGACCTAAAAATTTAAAAAACAAACGCACTTAATGGGCTACAATCTGAATAATTCAGATTCAGATCTCTATTAAGTGCAAACAAATGAGGCCAAGTGTCCTATGAATTCAAGTTTTAGTTATGTGATGTTGAAAGACTGGATGTCAGTGTACACGAGAAATTATCTAAAGGTTACTTTGATGTTCCAGTTTTGGTCTTTTCGGAAGGACTCAGATCGATGGTTGACACTTGTTGTGGTTCCTCCTACACCTAATGGTAAAGCTTCTCATGATATGGTGCAAATTAAATTTCTTTAGCTGTTTAATTAGCTGAGGCGGCATGTTTGCTAATGTGTTTCTAAGGTTTTTGTTATCTTTACCTTTCTAAATGTCGAAAGTTACCTGTAATACTGAAATGAAATGTGATTAAATTATAGTTCTTAATAGAAAATACTTGGATAGAGTTACCCACATTTACTTATGTTGTTGAGGAAAAGGAGTTGTTATAGCTAAATGGTACACGCTTCAAGCATCAATTTTTTTTTCTAAGAATCTATGTCTACAATGAACGCAACACCTCCTGGCCGGTGGTGAGCATTTTTCCAATCCTCCTAATGTTGCGAGCGCATCAATTGATCCCAAAAGTTCTTATGTAGCATCACTAGCCAACAAAATGCAGAGAACAAAACTCAATTTCAAGTCGCTATAGAGGATATTAGAAAAGATTTCGCAGCTAGATTTCCTATGATTGGTAAGGTATGAATTGGTCATTATAACACGAAACATATTTTTTTTTATAGATTTTACTGTCGAAGAGGATTATCAGAACATATATTTTCGAAGGATACTGTGGATTTTGGTTAAGCGTATTGTCACCTGGACTACTGATTTTAACTCAGAGGTAGAGACCCCTTTAATCCCAATTTGGATCACCTCATGCTCTCCTTCGGATCACCTCTCCTATCAGTACATTATTGAGGATTGATAAAGCGACTAATGTCAGGTCTCGGCCTAACTTCGCTAGAGTAATGAAGCTGGGGATTATGCAGGACATATAATATGATTTTTCTCCAGATTGTTGTTTTGTTTGTAAACGTCAGAGGCGTATTGAAGACGAGTGCTTGATTGAAAGAAAAGAAATGTCAATGACAATAGAGCTAACCAGTTTGCTTTGGGGTCTTCTAATATAGCATCTACTAGTGACAGTAGTAAGCTGAACACTATAGAACATCACAAAGGGAACAGCAATAATGCGAACTTACTGATGAAGGAGAAGATGGATATGAATCTTTCCGTCAACCACAAAACCAAACGCTTTGGAAATCAGGTAGCAAGAAAGCAAAGACACTCTACAGTGAATAGTCGAAGAATCCAAAACGGTGCAAGAGCTTACTTGAGTTGGAAACCAACATGAATTGGGTGGCTAGTCTAGCCACCCACCGATATGAATCCTCTAGTTCAGAACAACGAGGAGGTGCAAAAGCAGTTTTTGTCCAAATCTCAAGCTGGACTAGAAACAACGATCAACAAAGGGAAACAACAGTGGAACATGTAGTTGTAAGACCCCGCAAAATCTTAAGCTTAACTCAGTCCGCTAAAGCTTGAAAAGAGGTCCCAGACTTAGAAATTTCAGCTAAGTGCTTATACTTAGAAGTATTTTAGTCTTCGTAAGTTGGAGATCCTATTTCACGACCCTTATGACCTTAAAATATCAATTTTTAGGATGATTCATGATCTGGAATGTCAGTAGGTCACTTCGGGTGAGTTTTGAATTTTTTGGACCTCGTTTGAACTATGTTTAGGTGACCAAAATAGTGGGTTGACGCGATCTCGATGCGGAGCGTCGCTCATCGCGTCGACAGATAGTTTTTCTCCAGCTTTCAGTGCAATTCCAGTGAACCGACTCGAACTCGACGCGATTCGTTGGTCATCGCGTTGATGCCATCGACGCGGCGCATCGGTCTGCGCATCACTAGACACGTTTTCAGTCATTAAAAGCCCGCATCCAGAGGGGTAATTCGATTATTTTTCACCTGTATTCAGCCCCAAAAACACGAGATCAAGTTATTCTTAAGGCAAAAACACTCATTATTCACTAAAATCCTCTCAAGGACAAACCCTAGTCCATCAAGTCAAGATCAAGATTCAAGAAATTCACCATCAATCTTCACGAATTCAAGCATCAAGGTATGTTAGGTGTTCATCCAAGGGTTTCCTTCCACCCTTGGAGTTCAAAAACCTTTTTTAAATTAGAAGTTGATTTCTTTTATAAGTTTCATGTTGAATTTGATTGTATTCATGATTATAATGTTCTTTGGGGTTTCTAGTCCATGATTTGATTCAAGTTTAATGTAAATTAATTAACACATGCAATGGTATGTGGATTCATGTCAAAAACCCTATGAATTTGTAAGTTGAGATTGGTAATAATGATGCCTACATGTTGTTCATTATTATGTGCATAGTTGTGCTCCCTAGGTGTTTGATGAATTGTTCATGTGAGTTGAGTAATGAAATCATATTATGTTAGCATGTATACAAGTTCACGCCACGGAAGTGTTTGCTAAAATGCCTCAATGAATGAATGGTGACAAAGTAACTAGTTATCATGTTTTCAAGATTGTGCTATGTTTTACAATTTAGCTATCGAGTCCTGGGGGTATCTAATACTCAACAATCTAGCTGTTTACCTAGATTTACAGTAGATTCAGAATAGTCTCAATGATGCCACGTACAGTAGTACTCAGTCAATAACAGAACTCAGTGTATTCAGTCAGATGACAGAACTCAGTGTATTTAGGCAGATAACAGAACTCAGTATATTCAGGTAGATAACAGAACTAAGTGTACTCAGTCAGTTAATAGAACTCAGTGAACTCAGTCTAGTTCAGTTAGACAGAACTATCAGTAACATTTTAGTCAAGCCTTATACAATCTAGAAATCAGTTCAGTGTCTATTCAGTTGGGAGTAAGAATCAGCACCGAGCTAACCCAGGGATGGGGGCATTCTGTTAGTAAAGGGTTTGACCGTTAGTAGCAATCCCTGCGTTACACAACTACGTAGCCAGCATAGGTTGAGATATCTTCCTACCAGTATAAGGTTGATATATCTCGTACGAGTTTTTCTATTAGCGAGGGTTGAAGAAAAAGCTTCCTGCCAGAGAGGTTATCTCATATCTATTGTTAGTATAGTATCCCTTGGCAAGATGCTAATACCCTTCCAATTGGGGCCACAGGCTAGACCCCAACTCAATTCATAATTGGGGTATATTGGTTAGATGAACACTCCCACAGTTTTAGTTTCAGCTTCAGACTCAGTATAAAATCTTAGTTCTGTTTCAGAATCAGGACTGTCAGATACAGTCACCCAGCTCAGTATAGAACTCAATTCAGTTCTACAAAATCAGGACTGTCAGAAATAGTCACTTAGTTAAAAGTAATACAGTATCAGTAAACTCAGATATTAGTCATTCAGTTATCAGAACTCAGTACCCAGTGTTACCATGACCTCAGTTATAGCATACGTAGTTTTGTGCATAACATTGTATAATCA
Source organism: Capsicum annuum (assembly GCF_002878395.1). NCBI lineage: Eukaryota > Viridiplantae > Streptophyta > Magnoliopsida > Solanales > Solanaceae > Capsicum > Capsicum annuum. Next base: position 16,569 of record NW_025866965.1, read on the forward strand.
GTATTTACAGCAGTTTCAGATATACATGTACTCTCATTCAGTTATATTCAGGTTTTTTAGTCAGTTATTGTTCATGCTTATGAACCCATGCATATCAGCCTACCTCACTTAGCATACCACACTACTAAAAAAGAGAGGAAAACAGACCACAAAAACCGACCACAAGTGGTCAGTTTTTCCCATTTTTCGACAACAAAATCAACCAAAACTTTTGGTCGAAAAAGTAGTGGTAGCTTTTTAAAAACCGACCACGAGTGGTAGGTTTTTTAAAAATATATATATTCATTTTTAAAATTTATTATTATTATTTTTAAATGAAAAATTAATTTTAGGGAAAAATAAACCGACCACAAGTGGTCGATTTTTTGCAAAAAAAATATAGACAAAACCGACCACTTGTGGTCGTTTTTTCACAAAAAAAAAAATTAGAAAAACCGACCATATGTGGTCGGTTTTTTTGATAATGTTGTAAAAAAAAATATTAAAAATTTTCAAAGTACAAACATTAAAAGTCAAATTATTTACAATACAGCCCACCAATCATATACAATCATTAAAAATCAAATCAAATTATTTATAATACAACCCACCAAACATTTAATATACAATCAACCAACCACCATAAGAATACAAACATTAAAAATTAAATTATTTACAAAATTTATCGAGGTTCCAAATCCAAACTATAAAACATAGAAAATTCAAAAACTACAACTCATCATTCGCATCTTCAATCTCAGCATCACCCATTCTATTATCAATATTTCGTTGATATATCCGGTTATAATCAAGTTCCATCTACACAATCAATCACATTCAAGTAATTAGTTCAAGTCACAAAAGCTCACATTTCAAATACTTACACGTAAATATTTTCAAGTCACTAATTCAATTAACAAGTTACCAAATTAAACTAAATTCAAATGAAAAGTTCACATTTCCAGTACCTACACTTAAACATTTTGAAGTCACTAATTCACTTCTAAAGTGACCACTGTCGCGCCCCGTTTTCCTCGCAGAAGGCGGGATTCGACGTGACAAACTCTTTTTGGGATGCGTTTAAAAGAGTGTGAAGAGTCTCCACCTAACGTATTAAAGTGCGTTAGGGCACCGGTCTAGGATACTACGAACCTATTTTTTGTTATTAAGTCTTAATTCACCAGAGCTCGGGTAAGGGTTCAAATTACCTCAAAAGGAAGGTGTTAGGCACCTTTCGAGGTCCACAAAGGTGGTTCCCAGCTGAATTCATGCTTTACATGGGGATTCTATGTGATCAAATAAAGTCTCTTATTTTATCATTAATTTAATGTTTAGCTAAACGATAAAATAATTAATAAGCAAACACATGTCATTTTGTTAATTCTAATTGTCAATTATCTAGGTGATAAAGACAAACAAAACATGTAAATAAGACAAGCTAGGAGAAAGATGGCAAGACAATTTATGATAAAGGGGTAGCTCATGTAATAAACTAACTACCCCAAATAAACATATAAAGTAAATAAAAAGACTAGAAAGAAATCATCCAAGTCAAAGGAATGGTTTGGTTTTATTCGGACCAGAAACCTAACTTGTTAATCATTATCCGACCCAAGAGCCGAAACTTAATATGTCAAAATTAATTAAAATTCCTAAAACAGGATTTCTAGGCGGCCAAGTAAGTAAATTAATAGATTTTAAGTCGCGTTTTGCCTAAGTGTTTCGTATAGCACATAATACATGTAAAAATCCTAAATTGTACCTACTACGCCGTTCATAGAGCACATAATCCCCGCTCCCAAAGCAGTCCCCAAAATTATATTATTACATCAATAATAATTTTTTTACACGATATTACAAATCAAATAATAAGAAAGTATACTCAAGCTAATGTAATCTAATTATATGACTAATCTGGTGACTCTTCGAAACCCGTAGTTGTCTACTTAAACCAGTGATTCGCAGTAAGAGAGATAAATAATAATAAAATCCAAAATCCAAGTATACGTAATAGCGAAATGTGCAAGATGTTAATAGCAACCTCTACAGAGAAACAAAAGCACTTAAAAATATTTAATTGCCTTTGTAATAAAGTAGCCAATGATTTTTGTTAAGAGTAGTAGTAGTAATTGTAATTGTGAGACTTGAGGACTTTTCACTGTCCCTTTTTGTGAATGAAGGAATGAGTTTATATAGTGTTAAAGAAATCAGTCATCCGAGACAAAACAGGAAAAAATATTCCACCCCTCTAATAACTGAAGTCTTTCCCATAAATAAAAGAATTGATATTATACAATCAATTAAAGTAAAACAAGAAAGAGGGAAAAAATCAATGGAGTAATATGTTCACCATAATAGAGGGAGTTTAAAACATGGTAAACGTATATTTAATAAAGAAAATTAGCAAATTGACTCAATCAATTATTTCTGGTTACCATAAATAAATGAGTAAAAGGAAGGTACTGATTTTAGGAGAACAAATAACAAAACATGCATCAACGTCGATATTTCCCATAACAGAAGATATCAATCCCGTCATATCAGGTTCATTCAAATCAAGAAAATGATTTATACCATAACTTCAGGATGTAAAGGAAATCAGCCACAGAAATTACCAATGAGACACGTAAATCCTACCCTAATTACAGGGTGTGGAAAGTGGCCTTAAAATCATATCAAAGTCAGTCCTAAAACCATATCAAGTAGACGTATAAATCATTCTATAGTCTAAAAAAAAGAGAGTCATTCACGGAGATGATTCCCACTGCAATCAATCAAGTAAATAGGGTAGTGAACCTAGGAGGAGAAATTTACTGTAAGTCTAGCCACAATTGGGATTTAAACAGTTTGCCAAAGGCTTTCACGCATCTGGGTTTAAGAAATTACTAGAATCAGTCCACAAATTTGCAAAATTTTGAACGTAAAAGAATAGATCGAAAGATAATAACATGCAAATAAAAGAATCCGTCAAGAACATGTATTTTCTGAAGTGGGTAGAGAAGGCTATTGATGACGGTGTGGAGGCATGGCTCATTGGAGGACGGGATGGTGTCATTGATGTTGTCACTGGCGGCGCGAGGGGTTGAACGGAGGGAGGCAGATATGGCGTCGATGGAGGAAGGGCGTGGCGCCATGGATGGCATCGGAGTCCATGGCTGGTGCAGCGTAGGCGTAGGGATTCTCCAGTGGGTGGTGACTAAGCGGGAGGCGGTGACACACCTGCTTTGCTGGTGACGATGCCGGTGATGGCCTTGGTTCATCGAAAAAAAGAATGAAGGGTGAGGGCTGGCTATCGACAATGGGTGGTTTGCTGACGGAGAGAGGAAAGGAAGAGAGGGAGGGAAAGAGAAAAGTTAGAGAGAGAGCTTGATGGAGGCGAGAGTTTTGGGGAATTAGGGTTAGGGGGGTTGATTTTAGGTTGTAAAAGGAAAGGAGGAGATCCTTTAATCTCAGTCGTTGGATTAATTCGATCAATGGCTGAAATCTAAAGGCTATGGATTGGGTTAAAATTGAGGGCTATAATTATAATGAATTAAATAGAATGGGTTAAAATTGTAATGACTTAGAACAAAAATTGGACTACAAGGTAAATTAATTGGCAAAATGATACTAATTTAGGCCGTTATTTAAATTCTAGTGGTAGTAAATCATGATAACAATAATAATTAAATGATAAATAAATTAATAAATAATAATAATAATAATAATAATAATGATAATTAAATAATAAACAATAGATAGATAATAATAGAGATGATAACAACAAAAATGAATAATGCTAGATAACGAAAAACTAGACAATATATTTGTAAAAAATATGAGTACACAATTACGTGAAAAATAATTTAATTAATGAAATGTCGTATTTGATTTTAAAATTATAAAAATGATGCTAAAAAATAATAAAACAATTTATGAATTTTTTTTAAATTGCGAATCCGATACGTCAGAATGTATTTAATATAAAAATGATGTGTAAAAATATTGATAATTAAAATTAAATACCTAGATAGGAAGGTATGGAAGTCGCGGATAAGGGTAAAAGGTTAGTGCGTGTGTGGGTCGTAGCAAGTGGTTAGGGGGCTCTGGTGTAGCCGGGTTAGTAAGCCTACGACTGTGTCCATTGGTAGGAGCCGCTAGTGTATGCTACTACTGGGGGGGGGGGGTCCTTCTCTTATTTCTTATTTCCTGTTTATTATTTTGGTATTGCTCTTATTTTAGTGTCTCGCTTAGCTTTATTTTTAGTATATCTCATTTCTTATTTTGGCTATGCCACCCATTCTATTTGATGCATTACTATGATCCTGTTCACTATTTATTATCTTGAGCCGGGGGTCTATCGGAAACAGTCTCTCTACTCTTCGGAGGTAGCGGTATGGACTACGTACATTGTACCCTCCCTGGACCCTACTTGGTGGAATACACTGTGTTGTTGTTGTTGTATTAATGCGATATGTTTCTTATACATACTCAGATGATTGATCGATTAATTATATTTGATTAGCTTAATATACTAGGTTTTGACTATATTGTTCATCAAGCGATCACTATATACAAACTCTTGAATGCATACTATATATATCACATCTACAAGTACATTACCTTATAATAGAACACGTTCATTATATTTTGATGAATTATTATTTATACATTACATTATTAATTATGACTGGAAGAGTAATATAATATCATTATCTCAACGGTATGACATATATATACACATATTCATTATACAAAGATTATGCATGCTTAACGTCATTTAATGTATATACAAAGGAAAATATTTATTTTATATATTTAAACATAAGTAAAAGATAAAGATTATATTTAACGTAATTTATTTATTATGTTTGAATTATTTTTAGTGTAATTTTGTCACAAAATTTAATAATTATTGAATTTTATTATTATTATTATACTGGCTATCGACTACGTGTGATCAGTGTAATTTTTAAAAATTATATATATATATTATATTATATATATAATTATTTTTAATAAAAATAATATATATATTTGATTACATATATATAATTAGGTGTTACTAAAAATTATTTACTTTTTAATTTTTTTTAGTTCAAAAACCAATGACAAGTAGTCGATTTTTTTAAAAAATAAATTAAAAAAATATATTTATCATAAATTCTGATGCAGAGACTTTAATTTTCTTGTCATAATTTATTTAATTTTTAATAAAAATAAATTTATTTTATTTTTAAAATTCAAAAAATGTCACATTAATTGATATGATTATTATTATAATATTAATTTAGAATAGATGTTGGGCCTGTGCTTTGCACGAGCTTCTTCTCACTAGTTTAAAATATAAAATCGACTATTTGTGGTCGCTTTTTAAAAACAAACAATTTTTTTTTAAAAACCTACCACAAGTGGTCGGTTTTGTATTATTTTTTAATTTTTATTTGAAAAATAAATAATAATTAATAATAAAATTATTTAATTAATTATT
>NW_025866966.1:0-1504 GCF_002878395.1 Capsicum annuum
AGATCCCGTAAGATCAATGAGGCTCTGATACCACTGTTGTTGTTTTTAAAAAAAATAATGGGATAGTGAAAAAGTATTAAAATGACTTTCTTTGGATTGAAATGACTTTCAAGCTTTCAGTAACTTTCAATAATTTTATTGAGCATTGAGGGAATTTAAATAGTCACCTTACAATAGAAAAATCATCAATATTTAAAATTCAAACTAACTAAAATGTCTCAACAAATCAAACAACCTAACTTAAATTCAAAATTCAAATTCATCCTAAATTATATTACTTAGTTTGCTAAAAACTAGTGCAATAACTAAAAGCAATTTTCAACAATTTGTTCAAATCAATGTTATAAAAGATGGGGCATGAGGCAACTCGTTTTACTATAGCACGGGGCGATAACCCCATGAATCTTTAATTTTACATAACCAACTCATTCGATATAGAATCAGGTTGATACACTTTCCTTGAGCTAAGGGTCTATCGAAAACAAACATATTTAATCAAGGGTAAAATTCAGAAATAGCATACTTATCCCCTTAATTATTAGTTACATAGCAACAGTTTCATAATTACATAATATAGCAAGTTGTATTTTGTATTTTTGCAAACTGTTGCTATAAAAATACAAATTCATATGATTTTTACTGCCCTTATGATCGATATGTATTTTGTATTTTTGCAAACTGTTGCTACAAAAATACAAATACATATGCTACAAAATGTAATTTGATAAAAATGTTGCTATTTTTTGTAATTTAATACTTAAATATGTTACTTTATTTATTTTTTCCATTAATCAACTGATACCATATGAGATTCAATCAAATTCAAATTCAAATTCAATCGAATCTCATGCGGGCCCAGCTAATGAAGTATGGCCCTTTAATACTTGGCCCTTTTTTAATAGCATCTCCTTTCTTATCTTCTATCTTATTCACTTAACGATGTGGTACTAAGTAGTAAATATATTGGAGAATGCATTTTTAACACTTCTTCTTTTTCAGTTTATATGATTCACTTTCGTTTTTAGTCGGTATAAAAAAGAATGACATATTTCTATCTTTTGTAATAATTAAACTTTAAAATACTCATTTTACCATTAATAAAATGATGTATTGCCACACAAATATCTACCACTTATTTTAGACCTTAAATTTAAAAAGTCTTTATTTTTTTTGGAAATTTTATGTCAAGTTAAAACTAACTTATATAAGTTGGAACAGAGAAAGTATACAAGGATATATTAATTAGCATCTAATTTTAAGATGAATAATACATTTATAATTTTATGCAATCAATGTGCAAAATGGGTGAATGGAGAAGGAAGATTTTTTAAATGCCTCAATTATTATTAAGATTTATTATTAATTCCCCTTATTATAACTGTTATTAGTTACACGTAAACATAAGGAGTTGAGAGGTTTGAGGTTTCATACATTATTTTGATATATTTTACGTGAGTCGAAAATTTATTCGAAGCAAACATAATCAATTATTTTCGTAGAAAAT
>NW_025866967.1:0-4305 GCF_002878395.1 Capsicum annuum
CCAATAATAATTCAACTCTCTGAAGTGATAGTCATCAAAACCTAGAGAAGCTACAGTCTTCTACTCTTCTTAAACTTAAGGCCTAAGATGTAAGAGAAACCCTGACTCGTAGACTCTCAATTAAAAAGAAACTTCACCGTAATCCAGAATTGAATTCTACATAAATCATGTTCTATCAATTAATTGAAGTCTCAAACAACAGTTTAAGCGAAACATGAAAGTAAACCATTGAAGTGAGAAGAATAAACCTTAGAAAGCTCAAGAAGAGCGTTCTTCCAAAGATCGGGGTTAAGAAGATCAAGTATGAGCCATTCAGCCAATTGCATTCTCCAATCCCTATTAGCCAGAGCTCCGGCGCCAGAAGATGACGATGCTCCTCCTCCGCCGTCGCCTCCACTGAGATCTCCGCCGTTGATGACGAGTAAGAGGGATTGAGGCAAACTTGACATTTTTAGGGTTTCAATGAATGTTTTTATCCCTCTTTTTTTGTTTTTCTTTATGTGTACTGTGTCTTTGCTCCTCCGAAGTCTCTGTTGCCAATGCCAACTGAGAGATTAAGGTAAGTTTGTCACTCTTAAGGCTTCAATCAAATTGTTTCCTTTCATTTTTTGTATTTTTTTCTCCTTTTATACTTAAGGCCAAACTTACCTTAATCTCCCAGTCGGCCAGAGACTTTGGAGGAAGACAAGTATCATCGTCGTCTTATGGTGCTAGGTTTTAAACTAAACAGTAGAGTTATCTTTATTATGTTTAGTTCAAAAACTGAAGGAAAAAAAATATAAAAGGAGAGAAAGACACAGTACACATAAAGCGAAACAAAAAAAAAGAGCTAAAAACATTCATTGAAACCTTGAAAATGTCAAGTTTGCCTCAATCCCTCTCACTCGTCATCAGCGGCGGAGGTCCCAGTGAAGGCGACGATGGAGGCGACGGGGGAGGAGGAGCATCATTATCTTCTGGAACCGGAGCTCTGGCTAATAGGAATCGGAGAATGCAATTGGTTTTATTGATTTTCTTAGAGGCTTGTCAAACTAGTATAGATGTTGGGAGTTGACTAATAAGTCATATTTTGTTATCTTTTTGAAATTCTCTTATTCTTAGATGATGATTACTCTGTTGATATTTGAAGGTTATTTATGGAAACCCCGTTGATTTGTGTTGAACTGAATGAAAATGGCTCAAAGGGTTAGCTTGGGGCTATTCGTAGCCTCAAGCACCGTGTGACACTCTCGGACTCATTTTCCAGGGCGTTACAAACTTGGTATCAAATCCTAAGGTTTTAAGGTGTCCTAGGGAGTCTGACAAGCTGCGTAAAGTAGATTCTTGATCATCGGTGTATAGCGCGCCACATCTATGAGCTTGAGGCTACAAGACGTTTTAGGAAAAAATGTGATTCTTTCTTTCAGAAGTTTATCATGCTTAAAGTGTCTATCTCTGCTATTGATTCGTGCTCTCCTCTTTCAGAAATATGCTTCCACATCGAGCGAGAAGAAATAATGATGGTCAGGAACCTCAACCCGCAGACCCAATGAATAAAAATGTGTCTCATGCTGAATTCGGGCAGCCTTTCAGGTGCTGGCCCAAGCTGTTACTACAAATGTTCAAGCCAACCCGGCCCCGGCTCCACAGCAGTAGGGAGGTGATTCATTTGCTGCGAGGATCCATGACTTCATGTAGATGAATCCATCGGAATTCTATGGGTCCAAGCCTGATGAGGATCCACGATTGTTTTTAGAGGAGGTGCAGAAGATTACTCAAATGATGCATGTATTTGAGGAACATAGTGTGGAGTTGGTTGTGTATAGGTTGAAAGACCTTGCTTATGACTGGGTTGTTGCTTGGAGAAAAGGTAGAGGTGAGGGAGCTGTCCCTACAACTTGGCAAGAGTTCCAGGATGCATTCCGTTTTTCCCTTTGGAGATGAGGGAGGCAAAGGTGGAAGAGTTTATGAACCTGTAACAAGGCTCTATGACTGTTAGGGAGTACTGTCTAAAGTTCAATCAGTTGGCCAAGTATGCTCCTGACTTAGTGGCTGATAATCGGGCTAGTATGAGTAAATTTGTGACTGGAGTATCTAGTTATGTGGTTAAGGAGTGTAGGTCTGCTATGCTGAATAGTGAGATGAATCTTTCTAGGCTGATGAATCATGCCCAACAGATTGAGGTAGACAAGATTAAGGAGAGAAATAGAATGAGAGGGAATAAGAGGGCTAGGTCCGAGCAGCATGGATAGGGTCAGACTAAATCGCAGAAAGGTAGTTTCCCTCAGTATTAGGATTGTTCATCTATGCCAGAACCGTCATCTACTAGTGCTCCCGTGCCTAGAGGTAGGCTGGAGCCAGGTACCAGGTCATATGCATCCAGGTTCTAGTACAGTACTGGCAGTAAGCCAAATTGTCCCCTGTGTCCTAAGTGTGGTAGGGCTCATTCGGGTAAGTGTTGGGGTAAGAAGAGAGGTTATTTTTGGTGTGGTGGCATGGGTCATAGAGTTAGAGATTGTCCACAGGATAGACAAGGGCGTTGTGACTATCGCCCTCAGACCAAACTCAAAACTGGTAGTGCTCCAGTTCGAGTGAATCGTCCAGCCCCAGCTCAGGGCGCCTCTTCTAGCAATGCTGGCGGGCAGTGCCAGAATAGATTCTATGCTTTACCATCCCGCCAGGAACAGGAGGACTCTCCCGATGTTGTTACTAGTATGTTTCGTATATTTCAGTTTGATGTGTTTGCTTTGTTGGATCCTGGATCCAGTTTCTCATATTTACACCTTTGATTGCTGTGAATTTAGAAATGAGTCCTGAGATTATTCCTGAGCCTATCCTAGTTTCTACCCCAGTGGGTGATTCGATTGTTGCCCAGAAAGTGTATAAAAAGTGTCCTGTTATCGTTCTTCATAGAGTCTTGTTGGCTGATCTAATTGAATTAGACATGGTAGATTTTGAGGTGATTCTGGGTATGGACTGGCTGTATTCTTCTTATGCCTCTATTGATTGTCGGACCCGAGTGGTCAAGTTTCAGTTTCCAAGTGCATCCATGTTTGAGTGGTGTGGGAATTCTGTGTCACCCAAGAGTCATTTTATCTCTTACCTCAAAGCTAGAGAGCTTATTTCCAAGGGGTGTATTTACCATTTGGTTAGAGTCAAAGACACTAAGTCTGAAACTCCAACTCTCCAGTCTGTTAACGTTGTCAATGCATTTTCTGATGTCTTTCCGGATGATCTCCCAGGGATACCTCCTAATAGAGAGATAGAGTTCAGGATTGATCTTCTTCCTGATACTCAGCCCATTTCTATTCCTCCTTGCCATATGGCCCCTGCAGAACTTAAGGAGTTGAAAGAAAAACTCAAAGATCTACTAGATAAGGGTTTCATAAGGCCCAGTGTTTCTCCTTGGGGTGCTCCTATGTTTTTTTGTGAGAAATAAAGATGGCTTTTTGTGTATGTGCATTGATTACCGCCAACTGAATAAAGTCATCGTAAAAAATAAGTACCCCCTTCCAAGAATAGATGATTTGTTTGACCAATTGCAAGGTGCAAGTTATTTCTGAAAGATAGACCTTCGTTTCGGCTATCATTAACTCAAAGTTAGGGAGTGTGACATCCCAAAAAACGCTTTCCAAACTCGTTATGGCCATTTTGAGTTTCTTGTTATATCTTTCGGGTTAACTAATGCCCCAGCAGCTTTCATGGACCTCATGAATTGAGTGTTCAGACCATATCTGGATATGTTTGTCATAGTGTTCATCGATGATATACCAGTGTACTCCCGTAGTAAGGATGAACATTCTTATCATCTCCGAACTGTCTTGCAAACCCTTAGAGATCACAAGTTATTTGCCAAGTTCAGTAAGTGTGAGTTTTGGCTAAGGTCAGTTGCTTTGCTGGGTCATATCATTTCTTCCAAGGGTGTTAGAGTTGATCCCCAAAAGATCGAAGCTGTTAGAAATTTGCCTAGACCTATTTCTCCAACTGATAGCCGAAGTTTCTTGGGTTTTGCTAGCTATTACCGCCGTTTTATTGAGTGTTTCTCCTCTATAGCGTATCCTATGACTCGGTTGACCCAAAAGAAAGTGAAGTTTTTATGGTCCGAATCTTGTGAGAAGAGTTTTCAGGAGTTGAAGACTCGACTCACTTCAGCCCCTGTTTTGACTTTGCCTGATGGTGTTGATGCTTTTGTGGTGTACTGTGATGCTTCGAGAGTTGGGTTGGGTTGCGTATTAATGCAGAAGGGTAAGGTGATAGCTTATGCTTCTAGACAGTTGAAACCCCATGAGAAAAATTACCCCACCCATGACCTTGAGTTGGCTGCTA
>NW_025866968.1:0-4890 GCF_002878395.1 Capsicum annuum
CGTGGGAGAGACTCCAACTATCTTCAAGAAGCGTATTATCGTGCCTCTAAGCCAAGCAAGTTTTATTTTGAATTTCTTGTACAATTATCATTATTGTTCTAACAATTTGAAGATAGTTGTCTCTATGGCTTCTACATCAATATCAAATAGTATTTCATCTTTGCCTAATCCTAATTTTGAAATATTTGATGGCAAAGACTTTCCTAGATGGCGTGGAAAGCTGGAATTCTTTTTAAAACGATTAAAGTTGGCATATATTCTTGAAAAACCTTGTCCTAATACTCCTGGTTCTGAGGTAGCATCTGACGAGGCTACTTTGATTAAAGAACAAATTGCCAAATGACAATATGATGATTATTTGTGCAAGAATTATATTCTTGGAGGAATGTCTATCAAATATTATGATCAATATTATGTTAAATGCAAATATGCTAAAGAGATATGAAACACTCTTCAAGCTATTTATTTAGCCGAAGAGGCGAGTTCTAAGAAATTTCTCGTTTCAAATTATATGAAGTTTAAAATGGTTGATCACTGAACAAGTACAATAATTCCAACTTATAGCTAATAAAATTGTTATATCTAGAAATGATCTTAATGAAAACTTTCATGTTGGTGTTATTGTATCAAAACTTCCTCCATCTTGGAAAGAGTACCGAAGTAAACTCTTACACAAAAAGGAAGATTTGACTCTTGAAAAATTGTTGCAACACTTGCAAATTGAACAAGAGACACGATGGCGCGATAATTATAGTTTGAAGGAACCTGTCATGAAAGCTCATATGGTTGAAAAAAAATCAAATAAGAAGGAACCTGAAAATAAGAATTTTTCAAAGGCAAAGAAAACTACAAATTTCAAGCGTAATAGTGCCAATTTTAAATCTGGTGAATGCTATCATTGTCACAAAGTTGGTCACTATGCGCGTGATTGTAGAATTCTCAAAGCTGAAAAAAAGAAAGAAAAATCAAATAAAAATAAAAAAGATGATCTTGTGGAATGGTCACAGAAGCATTTGTAGCGGAAGATCAAGTGGAATGGTGGATAGATACTGGCGCAACTCGTCACATATCAGGTAACCGAAATTCTTTCAAGACTTATGAATTAGTGGGGGACGGAAAAATTGTATATATGGGAAACTCCTCATCTACTAAAGTTGTGGGAAAAGGAACTGTTGAACTGAAGTTTACTTCCGGGAAGATAGTTACATTGATAGACGTATTGCATGTTCCTGATATTCGAAAGAACTTGGTGTCAGGTACGCTTCTTTCGAAGCATGGTTTTAAAATAATTTTTGAGGCAGATAAGTTTATTTTATCTAAAAATGGCATGCTTGTTGGAAAATGTTATGTTGCAAATAGAATGTTTAAACTCAATATTGAAAATGAAAATATTTCTGTTTATCTTGTGGAGTCTCTGGACTTATGGCATGAACGTCTGGGACGTGAATTTTAGATCCATTCAACTTATGGTGAATAATCGATTAATCAAAGATTGTGGAAAGAATCATACTACTAAGTGTCTTACTTGTAGTAAATGCAAGATTACTAAGAAACCCTTTAAGACAGTTGAAAGGACTTTCACACTTTTGCAATTAATTCACACTGATATTTGTGAGATGGATTATTTGTCACGTCATGAAAAGAGGTATTTTATCACTTTTATTGATGACTACTCAAGATATACTTATGTCTTTCAATTGAAAACAAAAGATGAAATATTTGAGACTTTCAAAACATATAAAGTAGAAGTTGAAAATAAATTGAGTGTGAAAATTAAGTCAATTAGGCCTGATAGAGGTGGAGAGTACTTAAAGTCAGATTTTATTGATTTTTGTGAGAGAGAAGGCATTGAAAAACAGTGACCATGTCCTATACACCACAATAAAATGGTGTAGTAGAAAGAAAAAATAGGAATTTCATAGAAATGGTTAATTCTATGCTTTATGGATGTGGTATATCTGAAAATTTATGGACTGAAGCTTTGCTTTTAGCATGTCATATTTTGAAAAAAATTACTTCCAAGAATCATGATGCATCTTCATATGAACTTTGGAATAATCGAAAACCAAATATAAATTATTTTAAAGTATGGGGTTGCTTGGCTCATGTTCGATTACCAAATCAACATTTAACCAAGATTGGCTATAGAGGAGTAGATTGTGTGTTTATTGGTTATTCACAAACCAATAAGGCTTACAGATTTTTAAATATTGAGACCCCAAGTTCTCACACAATTATTGAATCTTTACATGCTAATTTTTTTGAGCATATATATCCCAAGAAAAAAGATTCATTTGAACAAGATGCAAGTTCTTCTATTTCTCCTTTTAAAAGGAAAATAGTTGAACCATTGGAAGAAAGTCAACCAAGACGTAGTTCAAGATCAGCCAAATCAAAAGACCTTGGACTTGATTTTCAAGATTGTTTGGTTGAAAAGGATCCTGAAAGTTATGCTGAAGCTATGTCTTCACATGATGCTCCATTTTGGCGTGAAGCCATTGATGATGAAATGCATTCTATATTATCTAATAATACATGGATATTGTCAGATCTTCCTCCTGGATGTAAACCAATTGATTGCCGATGGATTTTTAGGAAGAAAATAAAATTCGATGGTACTTTAGATAAGTACAAAGCCCGTCTGGTAGCTAAAGGCTTTACTCAATTGAAAGATATTGATTATTTTGATACTTTTGCACCTATAGCTCGGATGACCTCTGTTCGTTTCTTGATTGCTCTAGCAGCAATTCATAGTCTTGTGATTCATCAGATGGATGTGAAAACTGCATTCCTGAATGGAGATCTAGACGAAGAAGTCTACATGAAACAGCCAGAAGTATTTGTCAATCCTGATCAAGAACGTAAAGTTTGTAAACTTCTAAAATCTCTTTATGGATTAAAACAAGCTCCAAAATAATGGCACGATAAATTTAGAAAAGTTATGATTTCTAATAGCTACTTAATCAAAGGTGGAGATAGCTGCATATTTAGTAAATTTCAAGAAAATTCTGGTGTTATAATATGTCTTTATCTAGATGACATGTTGATCTTTGAAACTGATATCAAAAGAGTCAAAGAAACAAAATATTTTCTTGCTTCTTAGTTTGAAATGAAAGATCTTGGAGAAGCTGATGTAATTTTAGGCATCAAAATTATAAGATCGGTAAGTGGTTTGACTCTTACTCAATCAAGTTATATTGATAAGGTTCTAAAGAAGTTTGGTCATTTTGACGACAAGACTGCTCCTACACCATTTGATCCTAGCATCAAACTAGTGTGAAACTCTAGTGATATTCTTGATCAATTGACATATTCTCAGATTGTTGGGATTCTTATGTATGCCATGCATTGTACCAGGCCAGATATTGGTTATGCTGTAGGAACTTTGAGCAAATTTACTGATAGCCCTGGAGTTGAGCATTGGAATGCCTTAATTCGTGTTTTAAGGTATTTGAAGGGTACAATTAATGTTGGCCTGCATTATTCTACCTTTCCAGCAGTTCTTGGAGACTATAGTGATGCTACTTGAAATTCTAATCCGAATGACTGTAAATCTATTACTGCTTGAATTTTTACTTTGGCTGAAGCAACAATATCTTGGAGATCAAAGAAGCAGACATGTATTACTCACTCAACCATGGAGTCAGAATTTATCGCTATGTCTTCTGCTGGAGAAAAGCTGATTGGCTGCGGAGTATGCTGATAGATATTCCATTATGGGGTAAGCCAATACCACATTTGACTATATATTGTGATAATAAAACTTCTATATTTCGAGCTTCAAGTGATTGTTACAATGGTAAGTCAAGACAAGTTCGTCTCAAACACAATCATGTGAGAATATTATTGGAGGATGGCATAATATCGCTTCAATATGTGAAGTCCAAACTCAATTTAGCAGATCCTTTGTCTAAAGGGTTAGGCAAGAAATTAGTGGTACAAACTTGTAATGGGATGGGAATAAAATTTGTTGTAGATTGATTATACTTTATGGTAGCCCTACCTAATGATGTAATCTTAGGTTCAAAGGGAAAAACAAGTAAAGTTACAATTGTGAAGCACATCAATAAAATTTTCTTTTTCCCTAGAGAGTGAGTAGATGTGCATAAGTTAGATTTATTCTCTTGATAAATCTATAAGACCGATATCGGTTGGAGTAAATAATAACACTCTTGATAGATTTCACAGTATTCCTACAAAAGAAAAGAATGAGATTATATCCTCTTATTAAGTCTATACATCGATTTCGATTGGAGCGTGTAGGAACACTCTTAATAGATTTACTGATACTTTGTTGTGAAGGAGGATGAGATTAATTTCTCTTAATGAAATTCATAGACTACTTAGTCGGAGTATGCAAAGTTACTCTTGATGAATTCACCGCACTAAGTACGAAGTGGAGGCCGCTTCAATAAGATTTTTACAGGAAAATCTTAAAGCACTTAGCTAAATGGATTCGGGACACATGGTTGTAAGGTGTCAAAGGATTTTGATTTTCACCGGAGCATAGCAATATGCGTGGAGTATTTTTCTACTTCATTCAATGAACCACTTAGTTCAAGATTTGTTCACTAAGTAGTCAATGATTTAGAAGTCTTCACTAGCTAATGGTTCAAGTCCAAAAGACATCATTATTGATGCATGTTGCTAGATTGATGTCTCAAATGAATTTTTTTTTTTAAGATAAAATTTCTTGAAACAAGTGGGGGATTGTTGATTTTATGTTTCAATAAATTTTGAAACAAATACATCGGTTAAAGATTTGTAAGAGTTCTGTTTCAATTAGTTTTGAAACAAATGCATCACTTAAAGTTTTGAGTTACAAAGGAAATGAATTTGACAAATTCATTAAGTTTTACGTTATAGGTTCTTGAAAGAATGACATTTTTT
>NW_025866969.1:0-4622 GCF_002878395.1 Capsicum annuum
GGTTTTTTAAAAATATCTTTTAATTATTTTTTTTTTAAAAACCGACCACAAGTGGTCGGTTTTCTTATTTTTTTAATTTTTATTTATAAAATAACTAATAATTAATATAAAAATTATTGAAAAAATTATTTTGAAATTTTAAAATATAAAAGTGACCACTAGTGATTGCTTTTTTTTTTTTTAGAAAACTGGTTTTTCAGTTTTTTTTAGTAGTGTTAGGTGGTTCTAATTTTAATTTTATGATTTTTTTTTTTTTTTGGAAAAGGAGACATACTATTCTTCATTGCGGAGGTTATCAAGAAAGAAAAGTGATATGGGATATTAATGAAACCATATACAAGTTTGCTAAGTTCATGTTTGGAATGGAAATTCCAGGGAGATCGTGGTCCGGTATAATAGATGCTTTGTAGGTTCACTATACTAAAGTTAATATCATATTAGTGAGATGGATTTGTCATGAACAAGGACGGTTTAAAGGTAACACTAATGGGTTATTAAGGGGAAACCCGGACCTAGATCGACTATTTTTTGAATTAGGTATTGTGTAGGGAATTTATTGGTTGCTAAAGGTGCTACAATTTAGGATACAACAGGCATGGTGGCAGAAGCTATTACTATTAAGGAGTGTATGAGTTACTGTAAGGAAAAGGGATTAAACCAGATTATTGTAGAGTCGGACTCATGGACTATGGCTCATATTATATATGCGATCTTGGATATTTCATGAGATGTTACTATGATTGTCAATTCCACAGACTTACGATTACGATTAACACATTATCAGTAAGGGTGGGGCATTCCCTAAGAGAAGGCAACACCTTTGCGGATCTTTTATCTAACTTAGATTTTAATTTTGTAGGTGAATTTCAATTTAATAGTTTGTCTAATGTTCCAACAAGAGCCAGAGGCATCATTAACCTAGACAAGGCATGGATACCATAGATAAGACGGACAGTGCAACATACGTGAAAACAAGTTTGGAGTCAAATGATAGCATAAAATTGCAGCAAGATTAAAATATATTGGAGCTAAGGCATACACAAATATTTTGATAGCCTTATCCCTATTTTTAGTGAGGGTATTAAACTAGTATAGTCCACTAATTAGAGTCAGAAGCAAGATAATGCAAATACCATGTGTAAACTAACATAGTTTAGTTTGTACAAATATGTTACTGAAAATGAAGCAGTTGTCCCATGTACAAATGAATTACATGAGTTTTAATGTAAATAAGGAGATAAAATAACTGCAATGATTAGAAATAACCAAGGATCTATGCTTATCTTTTTGTTAGAAGCAATTTCCATGAATAACATAACCTACATCCAGTGAGAATTGGGGTGTTTACAAATTATGGATTCAAACATAGATGACATTAGATCCAAGGATAAGCCGATCATGTTGTTAATCAACCCTGGTTCACAAAAAATGTCATTAAATTGGAAAATTCTCCTATTAGTCAAATCGA
The DNA here is from genome assembly GCF_002878395.1 of Capsicum annuum. Taxonomy (NCBI): domain Eukaryota; kingdom Viridiplantae; phylum Streptophyta; class Magnoliopsida; order Solanales; family Solanaceae; genus Capsicum; species Capsicum annuum. The sequence goes on from NW_025866969.1 coordinate 1,469, forward strand.
TTTCTAATGTAAAGTGGTGGTATTAGCTTTGTTCAAAGATCAACCCACTGATGGATGAAAGAGATAAGAGAAAGAGGAGAATTAACACTTAGCTAGATCAAAGCAGAAAAAGCAATCGTTAGCTGATCTCGTATAGCCATGGAAGAGGTTTTGATACGATATCCGTGTAGGGAGATGAAGAAGTAAATAATGTACGTTCCTAAATATGATCTTAGGTTTTTTTAGTCTGATAAGAGCTTTAGGCCAGCCACTTTTGGGCCTGGTCATTGTGTATTTTTTGTTGGGAAAATTTTATAAGCAGCAAACTTAAGCCCATAATTAGGAGCTTCATAGCAACTATTTTATAATTACCTGAAATAGCAACTTATAGTTTCTATTTTAGACACTTCTTGCTACTAAAATACATATATAATGAGATTTACTGCCCTTCTTTTACTTAAATTAGTTTAGTAAATGTAATGGCCCGAGATTTTGGTCCTTGAGAATTTCTAAAATGTGATCCTCACTGTCCTGACTACGACTTCCCTTATTAGTCATAGGAAGTCATGATGGGTCGTAGGGACTCGATCGTAACTTAATCAGAACAATTGGATTAGTATTCTGCTCTGAGTATGAGTGGCAGTCAATAGTCGTCAAGATATCTTACTGGTCATAAGGACCAAGTTGTAAGGTGTCCTGAAAGACTGGACCAAGACACTGTCTTTATTACGACCTGAGGCCACGATTCTTAAAGACTCATGATGAGTCGTTATATCCCAATCGTAGGGTGTCCAGTGTGTCATCCCAAATTATTATTGTCATAAGTACTAGAAGTTGTTATGAGTCATTAAGTGTGGTTATGAGTTGGTAGTATGAATCTTAGCCAAACCAGTATGGGGTCTTAGTGGTTCTATCTTGACTATGATTAGTATAGTGACTCGTAGTCACTTGTGACAATTTTTAGTCTTTTCATTAAGGGTACTTTGGACAATTCCCCTCTACCCCAATTGAAAACCCTGACCAAAACCCTATTGGGGACCCCATTAGAATTTTTAACTCACTAAAACACTTACAAAAAAATCTCTCTTCAATTTTCTCAAGAAGCCATACTTAGGGTTTCCCAGAAGTCATTCATTCATGGGTTTAAGGATTGAATTTCTTTCATGAAACTTGTTATTTCAGGAATGTTACTCTTCCCTCATTGTTAATTTTTCAAAAGCATGTATTTTAAAGTATTTTTCATGAGATATTTATGTTGGTTTTGAAAAAAAGGTTGAGGGTTTTTGAATGCTTATTGATTGAACAATGTTTTCCCATGGTTTGCATATGATTATTCAGGCTTTAATTGTAGTTTGAATTTGTGGGTGCTTGGGAATGGTGAATGACTTAGGGAATTTATATTTTCCTAAACTTGTGACTTTTGAAGTGATTATGACCCCAACCCCATATTCCGAAATTAGTTTTTAATTATGAGAAATGTGGGAATATATAAAATTAAACCAAGGGGGTTATAAATTTCCCCAAGAGATGATAATTGTTTTGGTATATTGATGTTACCTTGCAAGTGTAGTTGGTATGAAGATACAAATAATGTATGCTTAAATATGTATTATCATTCAATGAATGAGATTGTGTGATAAATGTTGTTAATTGTCTTTAATGAGGGTTGTGTAGCTGAGTCATGAAGGTGGAGGTTCGACTGAACGATGTTGGAAATCCTATTTGCAAATGCGGGAGTTTAATTGACTAGGGATATTCAAGTCCCCCTCATTATTATTACAAGATTGGGAGGTTCGATCCCCTCACACATCATTACATGATCGGGCACTTAAGTAACCTTAGTATATGATAGGGAGGTTTGAGTCCCCCATGCATATTATAAGATTATTCTCTGGTGCACTTGTCCCCGGCCAGGGGTGGAGAGCTGGGGACCATATAGACCGTGGGTAAATGTTATAATGATTGAGCTACACAACCCAAGCTAAAGTTGCAAAGCATATGTTAAGCCTTGTTCTCTATCCCGGCATGTGATCTATCTATCTATATATATATATATATATATATGCATTTGATTATGTGCATTGGTTTTGAATAAATTTGAATTGTTGATTATGGCATCGTGTTATCCTTATCCCTGATTTATATTCTAGTGTTCACCCCACTAATAGTCAATGGATGGTGTATCCCCATGTAATGCAAGTACTAAAGCCACTTCTACTTTTTCTGCATCGAGTTAGGCCGATCGACTCAATTTGTTTTGTTGTGTTAAAGTGGTGAGCTTTTATCTCCTGAAAGGCTTAGGAATTTCACCAACTTTCATTCTTATAATTGAGTTGATTGATACTTTCATTATTATTAACATTATTATTTTTATTCTTATTATCATCTATCAGAGTCAGGGACATATCCCGATCAAGACTAATTTTTGGTTTCTATTTAGAAGGCTTTGTTTTGATTACTATGTGTATTGGGTGATGTTGGTCGGTTGGTTGACCGATGATTAGTTATTTCTCACAGACATGTTTTGATTTTCTTTAAGCTTGTTGCATTCTATCTTGTTATATGTTCAAAATTTATCTGGCATTGGGGGATGTTATGATTAGTTTTTAAGTACAGTGGATGATCTTTGGTCCATGTAGGACCTGAGATACCTGTCACGGCCATGCCTTGGTTCGTGTTTTGAAAAATATGGTATCAGAGACTAGGTTTGGTGTCATTGAGTTTCCAACAAAGCTACATCAAGTAGAGTTTCATTTATGGGTGTGTAGTACTCCACACTTATAAGGGAGAGGCTACGAGACATTTAGGAACGTTTCCCTTTCTTGTTCTATTTCAAGCTATAAGTCTAAGGCCTTGAATGTCCTCTAATTCTGGTGTATTTTTTGAATCCTTCAGTCTGACCAAACTAGCATCTAAGTATTGCTTTTCCTTCACTTCCGAAACCAAAGAGGATTCGAAACTACTCTGAACCCCTATACTACCTTCAGTAGAGTCAAACAACCTAACCTCTAATCTAGCTAAATGATGTACATCACGAGCCAACTCTTTCTTACCTTCTACCACATGTGAAAAACTACCCATGGACACTCTACTTAGGGCATCCGCCACAACATTGGCCTTGCCCGGATGGTACAACACACTCATATCATAGTCCTTTAACAATTCTAACCATCAT
>NW_025866970.1:0-2078 GCF_002878395.1 Capsicum annuum
GGAGAAAAATTCATTGAAAAATTTGCAACAATGAAAAAAAGGGGACGAGTTTGGTTGGGTTTTGGTTGGGGGGTAGGGGGAGGCGGAGAAGCTAGATTTTGGGGGTGGAGGTAGGGTGGGGTGGAATCGTATATCCAAGAAAGGAAGAGAAGGGGGGAGGGGGTGGCTGATGAAGAAGAAGAAGAAAAAGGGAAGGGGGTGATGGAGAAGAAGAAGAAGAGAGGGGGGGGGGGGTTTCTATTTATATATAGATATATATATATATATAAAATAGCTTACGTGGCAATGACAAGGCACTGATGTGGCACTGATTTGGCATGACATGACGCTGATTTGGCAATGACGTGAGGCGTGTGTACTTCACTCTCCGTAGTGAGAGTGGTATAATTTTTTTAGGGTGGTAAATAATTTACTTTAAAGTTTTTAAGGGGGGTAAATAATTGTCATACAAGTTTAGGGTCTAAAGTACATTTTGGCTACAAATTTAGGAGTGTTTCGATGTATTATCTCTAATATTAAAGGATTGAATAATTACAAAATAACAATACTTAAAAGAAGAGTGAGCAAATAAGATACTTCAAGATAGAATCATGCTCTCCCACGTAAAAGAGAATTATTTATTAATTTTTTATTCTAATTCTCGATCTTTGTGCTTTTCTATCTTAAATCACGTCTTTGGTGAGCTAAAGACGTGTCACCTCACCCTAATTCTTCTTGGCTCTATCTCTACAGCTCCTTAGGTTTATGATTACCAACCTCACACATTCTCACTAGGGTATTTATGTTTCTACTATTTACATGCTTGAGTCATTTGATCCGTCTCGCTTCTCTCATTCTGTCCTCTTTTAATGTCACTTTCACTTTGCATCATATATCTTTGTTTCTAATTTTATCTGTCCTGGTTGATCCGCTCATCCATCTAAGAATCATTATTTCTACTACTTTCATCTTCTAAACTTGTGAATATTGACTGGTTAAAATTCTACCCAATACAACATAAATAGTCTAATACCCACTTTGTAGATCTTATCTTTAAATTCTAGTGATACGTTTTTATCACATAGGACACAGGATACATGTCTCTGTTTTATCCACTTCACTTAAATAGGATATATCATATCATCGCCTGTCTTCCCCACTTAATTAAATTATTGACGCAAGATACTTAAAGCTGCCTTTTGTGTGAATGACTTATGCGTCAATTCTCACTTTCATATCCACCTCATGTGTTGTCTCTGAATTTGCACTTCAGGTACTTTATTTTAATCCCACTTATGTTGAAAGCTTTAAACTCTAGGATTAGTCTATCCTAACCAGGGGAGGATCCACAGTGTAGAAAATCAGTATTTATGTACATATATTAAATTTGAACCACCTGAAAAAAGGTTTTTGGATAGCTCAGTGGTTCTAAGTCCACTTCTTGGGTTGCTCTTGCTGCCTTTGCATCACAAGTTCGATTCTTAGTAGGGGCGTAGGCTGCGTTTTTTTTTTAATATCTGTTTTGTACAGCTTTAGTAGCTGTCCTATAGCTATAATTACTATTACATCCCTTGAAATTATATTTTGTTGATGTATTCATAAATTTATATTTTTATTTTTTGAACCCCCTGAAGAAAATTTCTAGATCCGCCACTGATCCTAACGTTAACTTGCGTGGCTTATCAAACAAATACTTTCCATGATAATCGAAAGTGATTATCGAAATTCCATCAAGAGACTTTTCCATTTTCCTTTAGCTGTATATCGTGTAAATCATTCCATCTACCCATGAAAAATTTTGTCCCGCCATCGCGAGTCATAGAACTACGTTAATAATCACCCATGAAATCCTTATCAGATGTAAGTGAACAGTTTAGAAACACATTTGGAATAGATCAATGATATAATAGGAAGCCATAAGAATATTTCGATAATTAATTCATGGGGAATTGTAGGAATCTTTTTCATAGGCTTCACCTTTGTATCCTGTGTAGAGATTTCATCTATGAACAAATTTCCTACAATTCTCCAAGAACTAATTATCGAAATATGCTTATGGCTTTCTGTCATGTCATTGATCCGTTTCAGATGTATTTCTG
>NW_025866971.1:0-1483 GCF_002878395.1 Capsicum annuum
TGTATGTATGTAGATACATGGATGTGCATGGATGTGTACATGTGCTTTAGTTTGACTTTGTTTGAATTAATGCCATTATTTTTTTCTGTATCCCTGAGTTATATGCTAGCGTTCAACTCACTAAACATCCTCAAAAATTGTATCCCCACACGATGTAGGAATTGCTCATACTTATACCTCTTCTGCACTTTGATTAAGATTTGGGATCAGCTCGTGAGTCAGACAGAAGTGGTGAGCTTCCATACTTCAAAAGGCCCCATTTTATGATATTTATTTATGTCTTTACCATTTCTTTTGTTTTAGTATTATCTAAGGTTGGGGGTATATCTCAACTGGATATTCTTTGGTTTTGATTAGAGTCTTTGTCGAACTATTATGGACATGGGTGGTATCGGTATCGGTATCGGTAACTGTAATACCCCAAAAAAATCTAAACCACTATTAGCGCCATGTTTCAAGATCATTCATAGTACATCATGGTTCTTTTATAGTTTTATGATCAAGTTAGATGTATATTAAATCTTCAAATAACTCCCAGCTATCAGATGAATCAAAATATTCCTTACCGATTGAATTCTTGGGAAGGATATTGCTATAGTCAACTTTGAATGAGAAAATCTCTCGTTATACTACAAATTTTTGAGCTCATGACATACCAAGAGATAGATAATTGAATTATCTTTCCAACAAAACCAATTTCTCCTTAACCGATACCAGAGCAAGAAGTTATGCCCATTTTACTCCAGCATGTCAGGCTGGAAAACTGAGTGACGACATTCGTGATAAGCTGTCACAAGCGTGATGACTTATCACCAATGTCGTCAGCCCTAGGAAGATTTCTAATCCCAGTGACAACATTTTATGACAATCCGTTACGTCCATGACGGCCTATCACCAATGTCGTCAACCTTAACCAGAAAACTAAGATTTCATCTTTTTGTGACAACAATTCGTGACGACCTATCACCAGTATGACGGCTTGTCACAAATGTCATCAGTTATTTTTTTCCAGCAATTGAGGGACATTTTTTCAAGGGTATTTTGGTATTTTCCTTCACTTACCATGACTTATAACCCTCAAGGAGCATATTATCTTTCATTCACTTTAGTTAAATATCTCAAAAAGCTCTCTCATACACTCTCAACCATAAGATTAGGGTTTTCTCTCAAAATCATCTCCTCAAGAACAAAAACATTCTCTCCCAAAGGGGTTAAACCCTAGTCAAGAAAAATCAAGAACAAGCCTACGAATTTCTTCAAGAACCTTCAAGAAATATTAGATCTCGTTCAAGATCAAGCTTTAAGGTATGCGTAGTGTTCATCCATGGGTCCCTTTCATCCATGGAGCTCAAGAATCATGTTTTAAATTATAAATTGTGATTTTCTTGTTGTGTTATGACTATAATCATGTTGATGATTGTTTTTTGGATTCAAGATTGTATCTTGATGTGTTTTTCATGAAGCATGTAAGTAGGTTAGTTGA
>NW_025866972.1:0-2792 GCF_002878395.1 Capsicum annuum
ACTCAGTTGGGGCATGTCTCAATGGCTCGCTGGTTTTATTGATTTTCTTAGAGGCTTGTCAGACTAGTATAGATGTTGGGAGTTGACTAATAAGTCGTATTTTGTTATCTTTCTGAAATTCTTTTATTCTTAGATGATGATTACTCTGTTGATATTCGAGAGCTATTTATGGAAACCCCTTTGATTCATGTTGAACTGAATGAAAATGGCTCAATGGGTTAGCTTGGAGCTACTCGTAGCCTCAAGCACTATGTGACGCTTCGAAACCCATTTTCGGGGCATTACAAACTTGGTATTAGAGCCTAAGGTTTTAAGGTGTCCTAGGGAGTCTAACAAGCCATGTTAAGTAGAGTCTTGATCATCGGTGTGTAGCGCACCACATCTATGAGCAAGAGGCTACAAGACATTTTAGAAAAAAGTGTGATTCTTTCTTTTATAAGTCTATCATTCTTAAAGTGTCTCTCTCTGCTATTGATTTGTGCTCTCCTCTTTCATAAATATGCCTCCACGTCGAGTAAGAAGAAATAATGATTGTCAGCAACCTTAACCCACTGACCCATTGAATAAAAACGTGTCTCATGCTGAATTTTGGGTAGCCTTTCAGGCGCTGGCCCAAGCTGTTACTGTAAATGTTTAGGCCAACCCGGCCTCGGCTCCACAGCAGCAGGGAGGTGATTCAGTTGCTGCCAGGATCCTTGACTTCATGCGGATGAATCGAACAAAATTCTATGGGTCTAAGTCTGATGAGGATCCACGATTGTTTTTAGAGGAGGTGCGGAAGATTACTCAGGCGATGCATGTATCTGAGGAACATAGTGTGGATTTGGTTATGTATAGGTTGAAAGACCTTACTTATGACTGGGTTGTTGCTTGGCGGAAAGGTAGAGGTGAGCAAGAGTTTAAGGATGCATTCCTGGATAAGTTTTTCCCTTTAGAGATGAGGGAGGCGAAGGTGGAAGAGTTTTTAAACCTGCAACAGGGCTCTATGACTGTTAGGGAGTACTGTCTAAAGTTCAATCAGTTGGCCAAGTATGCTCCTGACTTAATGGCTGATAATTGGACTAGTATGAGTAAGTTTGTGACTAGAGTGTCTAGTTATGTGGTTAATGAGTGTAGGTCTGCTATGCTGAATAATGAGATGAATCTTTCTAGGCTGATGACTCATGCCCAATAGATTGAGGCAGATAAGATTAAGGATAGAGATAGAATGAGAAGGAATAAGAGAGCTAGGTCCGAGCAGCACAGACAGGGTTAGACTAGATCGCAGGGAGGTAGTCGACCTCAGTATCAAGATCATTCGTCTATGCCAGCACCTTCATCTGCTAGTGCTCCCATTCCTAGAGGTAGGCAGGAGCAAGGTAGCAGGTCATATGCATCCAGGTCCCAGTACAGTGCTGGCAGTAAGCCAAATCATCCCCTGTGTCCTAAGTGTGGTAGGGCTCATTCGGGTGAGTGTTGGGGTGAGAAGATGGGTTGTTTCTGGTGTGGTAACATGGGTCACAGAGTTAGAGATTGTCCACAGGATGGACAAGGGCGTTGTGACTATCGCCCTCAAACCCAGACTCAGACAGTTAGTGCTCCAGTTCCAATGACTCGCCCAGCCCCATCTCTGGGCACCTCTTCTAGCAATGCTGGCTGGCAGCGCCAGAATAAATTCTATGCTTTACCGTTCTACCAGGAATAGGAGGACTCTCCCGATGTTGTTACTGGTATGCTTCATATATATTTCAGTTTGATGTGCATGCTTTGTTGGATCCTGGATCCAGTTTCTCATATGTTACACCTTTGATTGCTGTGAATTTTGAAATTAGTCCTAAGATTATTCCCGAGCCTATCCTAGTTTCTAATCTAGTGGGTGATTCGATTATTTCCCAGAAAGTGTATAAAAAGTGTCCTGTTACCGTTCTTCATAGAGACTTGTTGGCTGATCTGATTAAGTTAGACATGGTAGATTTTGATGTGATTCTGGGTATAAACTGGCTGTATTTTTCTTATGCTTCTATTGATTGTCGGACTAGAGTGGTCAAGTTTTAATTTCTAGGTGCATCCGTGTTTGAGTAGTCTGGGAATTTTGTGTCACCCAAGAGTTATTTTATCTCTTACCTCAAAGCTAGAAAGCTTATTTCCAATGGGTGTATTTACCATTTAGTTAGAGTCAAAGACACTAAGGCTGAGACTCCAACTCTCCAGTCTGTTAACATTGTCAATGAGTTTTCTGATGTCTTTCTGGATGATCTCCCAGGGATACCTCCTAATAGAGAGATAGAGTTCAAGATTGATCTTCTTCCCGATACTCAGCCCATTTCTATTCCTCCTTATCGTATGGCCCCTGCATAACTTAAGAAGTTGAAAGAGCAACTCAAAGATCTACTAAATAAGGGTTTTGTAAGGCCCAGTATTTCTTCTTGGGGTGCTCCTGTGTTGTTTGTAAGAAAGAAAGATGGCTCTTTACGTATGTGCATTGATTACCGCCAACTGAATAAAGACACCATCAAAAATAAGTACCCCCTTTCGAGAATAGATGATTTTTTTGACCAATTGCAAGGTGCAAGTTATTTCTCAAAGATAGACCTTCATTCCAGCTATCGTCAACTCAAAGTTAGGGAGTGTGACATCCTGAAAACCACTTTCTGAACTTGTTATGGCCATTTTGAGTTTTTTGTTATGTCTTTCGGGTTAACTAATGCTCCAGCAACTTTTATGGACCTCATGAATCGAGTGTTCAGACCATATCTGGATATGTTTGTCATAGTGTTCATCGATGATATACTGGTGTACTTCCGTAGTGAGGA
>NW_025866973.1:0-1824 GCF_002878395.1 Capsicum annuum
ATACTCATGTTTGAAGTGAAAATATTGTCATCAAAGAATAGTTAGTTATTACTATTATTAAATTATTGAATTAATTAATATTTGTAAAATTATATATATATATATATATATATTAAAAATAAAAATATATAATTTATTTTTATCAAATATTATTAATTTTTTAATACATAAATGACTTGTAATAATTAATTAGAGATAATATAGTAAAATCATGAAGTAAGTAGCTGATGAAGTAGGCAGGAGTAGCAGGCTTGCTGACGGAGAGTTGCCTGCTTCCGTGGCCTTTTCCTTTTATTAGATAGTAAGATTATGCATATATTAAAATTATACAGCTATAAATGGTAAAAGTTTGTAAATATAGTATATTTTGGTAAGTTTTTCTTTTACGAATTTACACCATAAAAATTTTCTTGAAAACTTTATAAACAAATGTGAAGACTTTCAGAATAAATTAACTACAAGGATAATATAATTTAAATTCAATTAATGCTTTTTTGATTTAGTATAATGGACAATTAATATAAAGTAATTATTTTTAACAAAATGATCAACTAATATGGAATGGAGAAAGTAAATTATAAAATTGAAAAAGGTACAAATATACCCTCGAACTTTGATAGATGGTACAAATATATCCTCATCACTAATGGAGGAACACGATCGTGACACGTGTCCTTCCGTTAGTGATAAGGGTATATTTGTACCTTTTCATTAACGGCAAGGGTATATTTGTACCCAAAGTATGACGGAGGGTATATATATTTGCACCATTTATCAAAGTTAGAGGGTATATTTGTACCTTTGCCCTTATATTAAAGTGTGAAGAATCTCTGAAAAGTGATTTAAACTTTTACACTTCTTTAAAAATTGCCACAATAAATAAAATTATGTTATAAAACAATAAAGAACAAGAAGAAGAGTAGAGAGAATACAGAGAGTGATTCTTATTTCTTCTCTTGGGGGATGATTTACAATGAAGGAAGTTCTTCTATTTATAGGGGGAATTTTTCCCTAGTTTCACGCTAAAAGACAAATACATCAAATCTTGATAGACATCAAATAGATCTTGATAGGCATTCACTATAATTGATATATATCATAACACTCCCCCTTGAATGTCTAACAATACGCATATAGGCTGCCTCATTAAAAACCTTACAAGGAAAATCCAGTGGGACAAAACCTTGTAAGAAAAAAAGAGTACAACGCATATTAACTCCCCCTAATGAGAACATCCTTGAACCTTTGCATCCCGATCTTGTGCACCATCTTCTTAAAAGTTGTAATTGGAGAAGACTTGGTGAATAAATCAGCCACATTTTCACTTGAAAGAATCTGTTGCACGTTGATATCACCATTCTTTTTTAGCTCATGTATGTAGAAAAGCTTTGATGAAGTGTGCTTCGTTCTATCTCTTTTTATGAATCCTCCATTAAGATGTGCTATGCATGATGCATTATCTACGTATAAAATTGTGGGTAGATTGTCATATTTCACACCACATTTTTCTCGAATGAGATGTATCATGGACCTCAACCATACACATTTTCGGCTTGCTTCATGAATAACTATTATCTCAGCATGATTCGATGAAGTGGCTATAATAGACTGATTTGTATATCTCCAAGATATTGTAGTACCACCACATATGAACACATAGCCTATTTGAGACCAAGCTTTATGTAGGTCAGATAAGTACCCAAAATCAGCATGACCAATAAGATCAGGACTGCAAACTTGCTAACAAATTAACTAAAAAAAAGGCTATATCAGACCTTGTAGTATTTGCAAGATAAATTAGTGCATCAATTGCACTAAGATATG
>NW_025866974.1:0-4162 GCF_002878395.1 Capsicum annuum
GGGGTATTTTTGAGCCAAAAATCTAACGAAGGGCATTTCTGAGCTATTTCGGATAGTTCAGAAGTATTCTTGAGCCTTTTCCATTTTAAAAATTACTTATAATAAGATAAACTTGTATTTAAAAACAGACATAATCAATGTGATAAAATTAAGTCAACATTAACTCATAAAATAAAAATTTCATGTGGACTAACATAAAATAACACATTAGTTCTAATTTTTGGTATGACGCAAGTATAAAAAAGTGACTTTCTTACGATAAAAACGAAGAAGAAGAAGACTTCCATTACCTAATTTTAAATAATTAAGTGACCGTTTGAGTAATGATCAAACAATTATCTTTTTATCACTTATAAAAATAACAATGTCTCGAGTGAGAATTTCAAAAACACCCCAATGCAATGTAAAAGGATTTTGTGTAACAAATCTTATGCTCTAATTAAATGTTACATTATGTGTTTAAAGTAACAATGGGAACAAATTTACACACTACATACAGGGGCGGATCTACGGTGTTGGGCGGGGTTCTCGGGAATCTTCATTCGTTATCATAGATTCGATAAATATATTAAAAAATGGAGAAAGGATAAAAATAACACGTAAAACTAAAATAATTTCACAAAACTAACACCTAAATTTAAAAATCCAGTAAATAGTCACCATCATAACCATTTATATGATAGTAGTGAAATACACTTTACTGAATTAGTAATATTGAAACTTGTTTGAATCTTCAACCCTGAGCAAAGTCTCTCTCTCTTTTTATTTTAGGCTAAACCCAAAATCCTCTCTCTCTGTCACTTTCTCTCTTCTTCTTCTTCGTACATTGTGCGATCTCTGCAACTCCAAAGCTATTTTCCTCTTCTGTACATACATTCACTTTCTACAAGTCATCCTCTATTTCCCTTCTTTGGATTTCCTCCGTAAAAGGTGTATTTAGTTGGTGTATATACTACATCGACGTGGTACAAAAGTGTATCAATCTAGTTTAAAAGTGTATCAATGTGGTATCAATGTAGTATAAAATTGTATCAATATGATATAAAAGTGTATCAATTGGGTATAAAGACTACATGCGACCGACAGACCAAATGACTAAAAATTGAAATTAAATTGAGCCGACTGGCTCCAATTGTCCAACTTTTAAAATTGTTGGCCATTTTTTTTTAAAATGGCCAGTCCATGTCCTTTTCCCTTAAAAAATAGAATAAGTAAATAAAATATTATAGATGGGAACCCATAAACAAAAAGATTGTTGGCTTGATGGCATGGAATGAACCTTTGAATTGCTTATTCTCATGATCATAACCATGGGATCGATTGGTACCGAGGTGTTATCTTTTTTATTATATTATTACATGTTAATTTATTTTATTAGGAACCCACAAATTTGAAATTCAAGATCCGCATCTATCTGACTACATATTACAAACTTGATGAATTAAATAGTTGTGTCATTACAATATCATGGGGGTTGAGCTTTATTATTTGAACAACAATAACAACAACAAATTCAGTATATTTCAATAAAGTAGATTCTAAGAAGGATAAGTTTATGCAATTTGTATCACAATCTTAAAGGTGAGCTTTATTCGAACATTTTTTTTAAAACAAGATTGAATAAGTAGGTCCTTCAACTACCTGTAATCACATGCATCCTAGCTGGATCCTAAAATAATTTACTATAATAGTATTTTTTGTTCCTCTATAAAAGTGTTATTGATTTACCTACAACTATCTAGAAACAAGGAAAGCAAAGGTTATATATAGGATTTTCAATTCCTTACACGTAACGACATATTTGTTGTAATTTCAATTTTAATTTAGAATATTATTTTTCGTTCTCGTGTTTAAAAAAAAGAAACCTATTTTAATTTGACATATAGTTAAAAATAAAGAAGATATTTGCTAAGACTTACAGTAATTTTTACACGATTAGGTAATACTAAGACTTACGGTATTTTTTTAACCTTTTAATGTTCAAGTATAAATTGGACTCTAAAGTTATTCTGTTCCATTCATTCCTTTTTACTTGCTCCCTTTATTTTTCATGAGTCAATAGATTAAATTTCAAATTTAAATTAGATTAGATTAATTTAATTTTTTAAAAATTAAAATTTAGATATTAAAAAAACTATATGAAAAGTATTATACATTATAATTTTTTTTCAATTTGATTAAGAAATACATCTTAAAATGTTGATCAAAATTTTATCATTTGACTCTAAAAAAATGGGGGAGCAAATAAAATGAAAGAAAGGGGAGCCAATAGATAATTTACACCCAAAATTTCAACTGCGAAGCAATTATGCTACTCTTACATATTGAAAATAATTAATTAATTCCAGCATCTTGTAAGCTACAACATATTCCAACGGCCTTGAATATCAAATGATAAGGAACTGAATATTTTTCACTTTTATGATTTTTTTTAATGGATTACTTAATTTAATAGACTATATTTTGAATCCCATCTTGGTTAATTCGCTTCTGCTCTTTTGATCTAATTTTTTTATCCTTGATTTACACCACTAATAAATAGTGGAATAAATTTTTAATCTTATATCGTTCAATTCTTTTTCTTGATTTATCACCTTTTAAACATTTAAAATGTATAGAGAATTTGAGTCAAAGTCTTACAAGAATGCATGATGTTTTATTCTCTACTTTTACTTGTGATAACTGAGCCGGGGGTCTTTCGGAAACAGCCTTTCTACTTCATCAGAGGTAGAGGTATGGACTGCGTACATCTTACCCCCCCCAGACCCCACTAAGTGGGAATACACTGGGTTTGTTGTTGTTGTTGTTGTACTTGTGATAACTGAGAAATTGATATAATATAAATTTTATAAATTAACTGATCGAATCATACTATTGACATCCCCAATGATGCTCTTGCTAGTTCTATAAATTGGTACATTACATGAACATATTTTCATCACTCATTCTCTTTCTACTTTTTCTGGAAGCTAAAGTGTGTTTTCTACAATATGGCTAAGTTATTCTTTTTCTTGATTGCTCTCTTTGTTATAAGTACAGGTATACACATCTAGTTTCCAAAATTAATCTTTTCACTTTAATTAATTCATCTTGATTCATCCAAATATAGATAGATCGAGCTCTGACACCTATTACGATATTCTCTTCAGGAAGTGTTCTTGTTGTCTTTTAGAATGTCCTCTAGCATAAGGGTACTTAGTTGAGTTCGAAATGATCAGTTGAGTTCGAAATGATCATGATAATGCTATCACTGGATCAAATTAAAATGGGAGCTAGGTTGGAACTTTGGGTCATGAACGAGTTGAGTTATGATTCGTTATTTGACCTAAAAGAACTTTAGACGATGGTCTAACTATTCTTTGATTATTTAACTCGTTCAAGTTTGTCCTAACCCGTTTATTATATATTGTCACACCCCTTTTTCGTACTACAAAAGATTAATTTCATGGTTCGAAAGGGTTTTAATTATTAAAGTGACAAAAGATGAAAATTCATTTCGAGAAGAACTTTTTATATTCAAAAATCAGAGTCGCCACTTGGCATAAATCGGGTGTGCCAAGTCACCCATGGATATCTTTTTCAAAATGGTTTTGACTCTTCAATATTGGTTTGCGAACAGAGATTCCGGCAAAGGAATTCTGTTGACCAAGGGGAAGGTGTTAGGCACCCCTCGATGCCGTGGTTTGACCACGGTCGCTTGGCAGAGCGTATCAGCTAAATTGATATTACAAATGGATAAACCACACAAAGCACGCAAAAACAATCACTCAAGCAAACAAAAACAAAATAATCCAAAATATAATGTCCAGTCCAATTATTACAACCCGAAATAAAAAAAGGTACTGAAAGTAAACCTACGCTAATCCTAAACTAAGCTCCAATGCTTTACCCGATGCCCCGAGTCTTCATCGCGAACGTCGTTCGAGTACAAGATACCTTGGGGCATTCCCCAGTGAATAAGTACATAAGACCTCGGGGCATTCCCTGATAAAATGAATACATCTTCTCAATTTTGTGTGTTAAAATAGAAAGAACCATTTAACAAATATTCACACATTCAACAAATTACCATCTTCTATTCGTACAAATTGCCTACCCAAACTTAATATTTGCCTACCCATTTAACGATCTAAAACATGATACTATCAATTTTAACAATATC
>NW_025866975.1:0-1220 GCF_002878395.1 Capsicum annuum
TATGTATTAACAACAAAACATAAAATAACAGGAAAAAATAAAATTAATAAAATACAAATAGAAAGTCCATTTGAACAATTCGTAAAAACAATTGATTATAGTGATTATAGTTACAAAAATATAGACATAGAAGAAGATTTATAAATAATAAATGATAGAATAAGTACATAAAAAAGAATAGCTCATGAAAAACTAGAATCATCAAGCTCATAAAAAAGAACAAGTTATGAAACAACTTCAACAGTTAATTTAAACCAATATTACATAACAGGTACAATAAATGAAAAAGAATATTTAATACTCTTAAATACAGGACAAAAAGAAAATTATATAGCAAAATATCTAATAAAAAGTGAAGAAATAAAATCTAATAGTAATATATGCCCAGATCTACCAAGGAGTCTAATAAACATTAAGGATACGACAGAAAAAAATAATAATAGGAGTTAGAAAAATTAAATAGAATTTGAAATAAAGGAAGAAATGAAAAAAGCAGACATAATATTAGGAATAAAATGGTTAGAACAAGTAAAACCATATAATATAGAACATATACAATTATCTATAACATATAATAAAGAAAGATTATTCATAAAAAGAGCTTTAACATGATATAAAAATATATGTACTTGTAAAAATAATAGTAGAAGGATATTATAATAGGTATTATACACCTATGATAGATACAGGAGCAGAAACTAACTTATGCAGATATAACTGTTTACCAGAAGGTAAATTGGATAAGGTAAAAGTACCAATAATAGTCAAAGGATTTAATAATGAAGTAAACTTAATTACATATAAAGCTAAGAATGTAAAAATAAAGATATGGGATAGAATAATAACGATAAAAGAAATCTATAATTATGAACTAACATCAAAAGATTTGCTTTTAGGAATGCTATTTTTAGATAAATTATACCCACATATAATAACTAAAACAGATTGGTGGTTTACATCACCATGTAAACAAAAAGTAAGAGCAAAAGAGTTATTAATAAAATAAGAAAGAGAACTGATAAAATAAAAGGAAGTGAAAAAAAATTACACAAAAGTTAAAAAATATAAAAAATACAGAAGACACAGTAGAACTAGTTGTATTTTTGATAAATAAAAAAGAAATAACTATATTTCCAATAGATAAGGTATAAATAATAAAGAAAAGATTAAGACAATTATATAGTGAAAATCCATTAAAAGGATGGGAAAAACATAAAACT
>NW_025866976.1:0-1456 GCF_002878395.1 Capsicum annuum
TACTACTTGTCTTTCCCTTCTATCCAATGATTGTACAAAAAAAGACCAATTCATTCTTTTTCTAATCAATCAAGGGGAACATTTCTAATTCTTAATTTTATAAGGTTGAATAAAAATTCGATTGACCATTTGATATAATTGCTATGCTTAGTGTGTGACTCGTTGGTTTTTTTAGGATTAGGATTAAAAAGACCAGCCCACATAGTATGAACTAAAAACTATAGAACTAATAACCAACCCATCACTTCGCATTATCTGGATCAGTATCAGGGTGGTTGGGATAGTGATAAATAGCCAAAGAAGAAGTGGGGGAGTTCTAGTTCCTTCTACTACTAGTGCTCCTTACCCGAAGCAGTCGAGTGATAGGCATCAGCAAAGTGGTGATACTTTCTGGGCATAGGGTACCTAATTTTAGGTGAGTGGGGCATAATCAGCTTTTTTGTATCCTCCTTGCATGTTCTATAGTCGTTTTTATCCGGGCTTTTATGATGAAGGAAGGGACAAATGTTAGATTAAGGCTAGCCATGCCATATGCTTCAAAACTATCTGGTTGGTAAGGGTGGTTCGGGAGTAGTCAATGCTTTGGTTGCTTCATCTTCTGCTCCTACACCTAGTGGTGCAGATTTTGTGTCTGCTTATGCTTCTGTACCGGAACTGGCCGAAATAGGTTGTATACTAAAGCATCTCAACAATAATCTGATTCATCACCTGATGTCTTAACTGGTACATTACAACTCTTTTCAGATGATGTGTATTGAATGCTTATCCAGGGTCCACTCTTTTCTATGTGACCCCATATATGGCTATGTGTTTTAGTTTGATCCTGAGCTTGTTCTAGGTCTCTTTTCTATTTTTATCTCGGTAGGTGAATTAGTTATTGCTAAAAGAGTCTATAGGGGATGTGTGGTATCTGTTGGTAGCAAACAGACCATGGCAGATCTATTTGAGCCGGATATGATAGATTTTGATGTTATTCTAGGGATGGATTGGTTGCACTCTTTATACACGTTGATGAGTGGTGATCTTACCACTTATTCACACTCATTATTTGTGCACACTACCTTATTTTGAATGAATAAATGAGACAAATTTGTGATTAGATGCACTAATATTCACTCTTTGAAGGCATAAAGCTGAGAAGATCAAAAGATGTGGATTAGACCTCAAAATGGTCAAAAAGGGGGAAAGAAAATGCAGTCAAAGACTTGGAGCAGTAAGGCCTCAGGTACCACAGTTGTGTTCTATTAACCACGATCGAGGCAGTTAAGCAAAATTCATCTAACAGTGGTCGCTGATGTTAATCACGGTCACGTGCCAGCATTTGCGACCAGATTTGCGTAATCATGGCTTGGCGGAGGAAATCAACCCAGGGCAAATCTGTAATTATGTGAGCTAATCCCAAATGGAATAAAATGACTCAAACCCTATTGTTCAACAAAAATTCCATCTTCCCCAG
>NW_025866977.1:0-1919 GCF_002878395.1 Capsicum annuum
ATATATGATTAAAAAGTATTTTAAAAAGCGACCACTTGTGGTCGGTTTTAATTTAAAAATTAAATTTAAAATATTTTATAAAAGCCACCATAAGTGGTCGGTTTGGGAATTAAAAAAATAAAAAAGAAAATAATTTTAAAAAAATAAAAAAGAAAATAATTTTAAAAAATCGATCACTTGTGGTCGCTTTTGTATTAAAAAATAAAATATTATAAAAAAGAGACCACTTGTGGTCGATTTTTATTGAAAAATAATTATTTGTAAAATCTAATAAATAATTTTTTGAAATTACACTGATCACACGTATTAGATAACCAATATAATAATAATAAATATCAATCAAGCTTAGATTTTGTAAGAAAAATTATACTAAGAAATATATCAAATAAAATAAATAAATTACGTTAATTATAATCTTTATCTTTTACTTATGTTTCAATATATAAAATAAATATAATTTAGTGATCGATCGATTAATGATGGAGTCAAAAAGTAGTAGAATCTATCCAAACATATTGAATACCTTGATTTGAAATGATATAAGTAATAATATACTGTAAGTTGAAGTTATATTAATGTAAGCAAATCAAATCAATCAATAACTCATCCAAGTATGTATATGAAATATGTCGCATTATATTATTGGATAATATACTCGTGTACATATGTGATGTATATAGTACGTATTTAAAACTTGATATAGTCGATAGTGTGTATGTGTATGTACGTATATATATATATTATGTAGTGAAGGTATAATAACATAAGATAAACTAACCAACAATTCATTTGAGTATATGTGAAATACGTTGTAATTATTATGGAATAGTAAAATCATGTACGTAATGTATATAGTATGTATTATAGAATTGATATATATATATATGTGTGTGTGTGTATGATGTAGTGATCGATGAACTATGTAGTCAATAACTAGCAGAATCTATCCAAACATATTAAATACCTTGATTTAAAACGATCGAAGTAATAATATACCATACATTGAAGTTATATTAATGTAACCTAATAATCAAATTAATCGATAACTCGTCAAAGTATGTAAATGATGTATATAGTACGTATTTAAAACTTGATGGTCGATAGTGTGTATATTTGTGTGTGTGTATAAACCGATAATTCATCTGAGTATATCTGAAATACGTTGTAATTATTATAGAATAGTAAAATCGTGTATGTAATGTATATATTCGAAACTTACATTTATATATATATAAATATATATATATATATATATATATATGTATGTATGTATATATATATATATGTATGTATGTATATATATATATGTATGTATGTATATCTCTTGTGTAGTGATGTACGTAATACATAGTCAAAATTAGACACATAGGAAGTAACATTAGTTTTTTAGAAGTAAAAAGTTAATTGATAAATAAATTATATATATATATATATATATATGTATGTATGTATGTATGTATATCTCCTGTGTAGTGATGTACGTAATACATAGTCAAAATTAGACACATAGGAAGTAACATTAGTTTTTTAGAAGTAAAAAGTTAATTGATAAATAAATTATACATATATATATATGTATGTATGTATGTATCTTGTGTAGTGATGTACGTAATACATAGTCAAAATTAGACACATAGGAAGTAACATTAGTTTTTTAGAAGTAAAAAGTTAATTGATAAATAAATTTTTGACTTTTGACATATAAGTGTGGTCATTTGAGAAGTGAATTAGTGAGTCAAAAATGTTTAAGTGAAGTTACTTGAATGGTGGACTTGTGTTTTGAATATAGTTGTGTGGTCACTAGAGAAGTGAGTTATTAATTCAAATACGACATTTTACATAATTTTATATTTATTAAATTATTTTTCGTAAATATGCACATTCACATTTTTTAAAATACATTATCTAGTTTATTATTA
>NW_025866978.1:0-1199 GCF_002878395.1 Capsicum annuum
GTTATGTTGTTGTTGTGATTTGAAGCTTGGGTTTGGTGGAATTTGAGAGTTATGGGGTTTGAAGGATTGTTGTGGATTTTGAAGATTATGGGTGGGGAACAAAGAAGGAGGTGACATTAAAGTGGGGGAACTGTTAGGGTGGGTGGGGGGACGAAGGAAAGGGGGTGGGGGAGAGGGTGGAGGGACGGGTAAAGGGTTTGGTGCGGGGTGGGGGAGAGGGGTTGGGGGTGGAGGATGGGGAAAAGGGTGGGGGAATGGGGTTGGTGCAAGGGTGGGGGGATTAGGGGATGGCGAGGGGAGAGGGGGGACTTTTTTACAAAAAAATATTTTAATTATTTTAATATAAAATTGACAAAAAAAAATGACCCTTACACGCACCCCAGGCACGTGTCTGTATGTGTTTCGTCCCACTCAGCCATTTTGATGTCACATAGGCTTGGTCAATGGTCAAAGGGTTTAAAATATTCTGTTTTATTGAGTTGAGGAGTTCAGATGAAAAATGTATAAGTAGAAGTATCCACTTTACAAATCGGTCAAGTAATGATATAGTTTTATTATGCAAACAAATGTTCATAGTTTACGACCTCTTTTTGGCTCTTTTGTTTCGTATAGTATACAGATGTTATGCATAGTCTGTGTATAGCACGAGCACAGACCATCTAGTTTATATATATATATATATATATATATATATATATACTAGTTTAACACATGTGTCTTGCACGTATAATGTTTGATTATTTAAAATTAAATGTTTTTACCTATTGCAGAGATTTTTAATAAAGTGCAAAAGTTCAAATCACTTTTAATAAATCTTTCACACTTTAATATAATAATGTAAACATTAAGATATACACATATATGTTTTACCTCTAGAAGTTTCAAGTGGTTGATGGATCATTACTTTTAAGTTTGTCATATAGTACCTCTTTCCCTTGCTGCCACGGGCTAATAGAGACACATCAATTTGAACCAATTTGTATTACGATTATTTTTATTTTTTTATATATTTAAAATCTTTTCTTATTTTTAAAGTCAAATTTTTAAAAAATCAGTGATTACATTCTTATTACATACTTAAAACTTTTTAAAATCTGGTACTTCTTAAATTTTTCTTATTCTAATAGCTTTATATGTATTTCTAGATTTTTTAAATTTTCTTAAAATCAAATTTAGTTAATTTGGAATGCTTAAACTAA
>NW_025866979.1:0-1035 GCF_002878395.1 Capsicum annuum
TGGTTTAATGCAACCAATTGTGATAGTATTGTAATACTTTGAAAGTACCATTGCCTACAGAAAGTAGTACATGCAAAAATCGAATTGATAAAACTATTGTCGATTTATTCTTATTGGGATTAATGGTTTTATAAACTTTTTTATTGGGTTATTGGTTCGAATTGTTTTTTTTATTGGGTTATTGAGTAAACCGATAACCCAATAAAAATATACTAAATTACTACTTTATATATATATATATATATATATATATATATATTTCTCTAATTTCCACAAATCTATTCAATTCCTGAAAATCTATAACTCGATAAAGTTAAACATTTTTAATTTCCTCTTTGATAAATCAACGGTGAGGGTTTGCAACGACAACAGCTGCATAGTTTGTGGACAGGATAATGGACTTCTTATTTGTGGAATTTAGCACTGGAAGGCATATGCCATGTTAGCTGCTATTGTACTTATTTTGTGAGCATTCCTATTGATGTCATGTTAGTTGCTACTGTTACACAGAATTGAAAATCAGTGTGTCAAATTGATATTTATTTTGTGAATATTTTTTATTGGTTAAATCGGAAATCGAACTGTTAAGGATCAAAAATTGATAAAATGAAAATCGATAAATAAAAAATATCTTAATGATTGGTTATTGATTTAGCATATTTAAAAAAAAATCAAAAATCGATCAACCGAATTGATATTACATTAAATCGAACTAAACCAACTGATGCACACCACAAACACAAAGAAGTTTTTATGGATAATTTATATTGTGATTAAGATTAATTAAAATTGACTCCTATTTTCACAATAAATATATTTCAAACTTCCTAAAAATATTTCACTTGATTATGATAAAAATCAATACTATACGTTAAAATATTTTAAGAAATAAGCATTCCTAATTATTGAGGGAACTTTTATAATTAAGAATAGTCATTAATTTTTATGTTTTATGTTTGGTAAATTAAGAGTGATTAAAGGAAAATTGATTACGACAGATTCTAAGAGAAGATGAAGTCACACAATAATAAAAAG
>NW_025866980.1:0-1171 GCF_002878395.1 Capsicum annuum
TTTTTTTTTCTTCCACTTTATTTTCTCTATTTTATTTCTTTTTTTTTTTCTTTCTCATATCTTTTTTTCTTTTTCTATTTTCCTCTTCTTCTTCTTTTTTCTATTTTATTGTTTCTTTTTTTCTTTTATTTTACACTTCTATTTCTCTTTTTTTCTTTTTCTCTTCTCTTTTTTTTTCGTTTCTTTCTTTTTATATTTTTGTTTTTTTTATTTTTTTACTCTTCTATCTCTAACTTTTATTTTGAAAAGACAAATATGTATATCACATACACATTCAAAAAACATACAAAAGACATAATCATGCAAATCTGGATATGTATTTATAGTACAAAACATGCATATGTATTTACGAAATATATATCATATTCATATTAAACAGTAACAAACATACCTATACTATATATCTTTAAATGTATTTGTGAAATACAAAATTGACTCATATAAAATAAAAATATACATATGGATCAGGTATGTATTCTGTAAATACATATGCAAAGCTATATGTATTTTATATGGTGTTGGATTTATTTTGGAACTGTACATACTATGTCATTTTAGAGGGTAACATATGTACTTATTTGTTTTTTTTTACTATGTACGATACGTATCATGTATTTTTTTATTACCTATATGTATATGTATCAATTGTCATTTTTGTTATAGAAGTTGTGTCCTAAATATTTATATATACATGTGAGTCAAATGTGTATTTCTGTAAATACATATGCAGATATATATGTATACTTCTTACCGTAGATACATATGCAAATCTGTATGTCTATTTATTTTGTATATTTTTTGAATAAGTATATATGAGATAGATATTTGTCTTTTAAAAATAAAAGATAGAGATAGAAGAGAAAAAAAAAAGAAGAGAAAAACAAAAACAAAAAATAAAAATTTAAAAAAAAAGTGAAAAAGAAAAAAAAAAGAACGAGAAATAGAAACTAGAAATAAAAGTGTAAAAACAGAAACGAAAAAAATTAAAAAAGAAGAAGAAAAAAAAAAAAAGACAACATAAAAAAAATTAAAAAAATGAAAAAACCAACAAGAAAAAATAATTAAAGATATACGAGAATGATATTTTAAAATTTTGAAAATCATGAAAATAATCATATTTGAGTTATTAAAAGTGTGAAGACCCTTAAAAAAGTGAATTGAACTTTTTGTC
>NW_025866981.1:0-2706 GCF_002878395.1 Capsicum annuum
ATATATATATATATATATATATATATATATATATATTGTGCAGGCGTGCACTCCGATCACATATGAAATGCAACGCATGATGTGAAAGCGTGCAACTCCGATCCCAAATCAATTATAAAATCAACCAAAGCACTTCGTGTCTCACGTCAGATCAGTCATCTATTAAAGTCAAATCAACTTATCAAGTAAAAGTATCATCATTAGCGAGCTTTTTCAATAATTTATTTACCATAATAAATTAGTTCATCAAGCCAGCAAATAGGGAAAACAGTTTAAATATACAATTAACTTATTTTATCCCATCAAACAACAGCGGTATCCGCATAGATGCTCGTTACAATCACCTATATGGGATCCCCAATTCTCATTACCTCCATTACACATAACTAACAAATATTCAAATAAGCACTTTGAAAAAGAATCTAAGAAAGGAAGGAAGTATACATAAATGATACAAATCATTTGTAATTAGTGTTTTCTTTTTGAGACTCACTGAGGGCTACCATCCTTCGAGGGAGGCACAGCATCATGGGTGCTCCTTAGGTGTAATTGTTGGATTGTTTGTTTATGGTAATAGTTCACATTTTATTGCCAAAAAAAAAAAAAAGAGAATCCAAGAAAAATCTCAACTTACCTTAAATCGAAGTCAATCATCAATCAACAAACTTGCTCTTAAGTAAAACTTTTGAATGATTAAACCTGTCCAAATATATATTTTTTGTAAAAATACAAATCTAATATTACCTATTTTATAAATTCTTAAAAATTTTAGAACTAAAACCTAAATTTATTAAAGTAGTGACTAATCAAAATCTGGTGATCTAAGACTAAAAATACAATAAAAACCGATGACTGCAGTACTACTTTTACATATATAGAATTCCTTTAGTCCTATATCTATTAAAGAAAAGAATTGACAAATGCATGAGAATTTCTGAGTAGGCTATAATTTATTTTTAAAAGCATTACTGGAGCCATGCGAATCGCTGACAGTAACACCCAAATCCTATTGCTATTTACTTGGAATTTAATCATTAGCATCTTATATTATTACTAGATACTGTAGTTCGTGTCAGTACGGGTCCAATATATGTTATTTATATTATATCAATTTATGTAGCATAAATAGCATTTGGAGTGTCAATCAAATTTTTATTAATATAATTTTTTAAATAATTTAAGTTGCTAATCATTGTAATTTATAGTATCTTTTATGTAATTTAGTAATTTATGTTACTCGTTGTATCCCAATTTTAGAATTTAGTGAGTCAGTCAAATTTGTTTTACTAATATATTTTTAAAAATATTTTAAATTGTTAATCTTTGTGATTTTAGTATCTTTTAATGTAATTTCAAATAATTTATGTTACTTGTTTTATCGCAACTTATGTGACACTATTAGAATTTCAAAAGTCAAACATATTTTTTACTATATGTTTTTGAAATATTATAATATGTTAATAGTTATGACTTATAATTAATTTTTTTGCATAATTTTTAGTTATTTAATATTTTACCAAAATAAAGTAAATAAATTAAAATAAACAAAGCATTGAATTTTTAAAACATGTTAAATTTGAAAACATCATTTGGATTAACAATTACTAAATTAAAATAACAAAACATGCAAATTATAAAATGTCAAAACTATCCAGAATTTATGTGACACAAATATAATTTAGATAATCAATCAGATTCTTAATATGTTTTAAATATTTTAAATTGTTAGCTATTGTAATTTATAATATTTTTTATGTAATTTATAAATAATATATGTTACTCTCCTTATCCAAATTTTTGTGGTATTGATATTCAATTATATTCTTAAAATAATTTAAGTTTTTAATTATTATGATTTATAATACCTTTTCTTCTATTTTGATTTAAGTAACACTGAAATAAATTCGAGAGTCAGACAAATTTTATGATTGACGCAACGAAGTGGTTATGTCCTAAATGACTTATAATACCTAATTAGAAGTGATATAGCAAAATTACTATGAAAAAATATTTGTGAAAAAAATTAAATGAGTCTCATATAATATGTCATGTTAATTTTAAACATCAAGAATTAATTTATCATTTTATGTCAATTTTATTTTTATTAAATATTATTAAATTTTTAATACCTAAATGACTTATAATAATTAATTAGGGGTGATATAATAAAATTACGGTTGAAGCAGCTGAAGTAGACATGTCATAAATATCTATTTTACCTCTTTTTATTAAATATTATTAATTTTCTTATATGTAAATGTCTTACAATAATTAATTAGGGGTAATATAGTAAAATCATGGAGCAAACATACTTGTAATTTTTTCAAATTAGTCTCATATAAGATGTCCTATTAATTTAAAACATCAAGAATTGATTTAACATTTATATCTATTTTATTATTTATTAAATATTATTAATTTTTTAATACCTAGATGACTTATAATAATTAATTTAAGGTAATATAATAAAACTACAATTGAAGCAGCTGAAACAGATATGTCATATATGTTTATTTTATCTTTTTTTAATTAAGTATTATTAATTTTCTTATATATAAATAACTTAAAATAATTAATTAGAGATAATATAATAAAGTAATAGAGGCGGAGCCAGAATTTTAACTGAGGGTTTCAATATTCAAAAAAAAAAACTTAATCGAAGGGGGTTCAACATCTACTATAACCACATAAAAAATAATTTTAATC
>NW_025866982.1:0-2220 GCF_002878395.1 Capsicum annuum
AGGAGGGTCCTAAATAGAAAGTAAAATTCCATTTTTCAGAGGTGAGGGGGGGGGGGACTCCGGGGGTGGTCCTGAATAGAAAGTAAATTCCCATTTTTTGGCAGGGTCCTAAACAGAAAGTAAAATTCCATTTTCCAGGAGGGTCCTAAACAGAAAGTAAAATCTTATTTCTAAGAAGGGTCCTGAACAGAAAGTAAAATCCCATTTTCCAGGAGGGTCCTGAACAGAAAGTAAATTCCCATTTTTCAAGAGGGTCTTGAACAGAAAGTAAATTCCCATTTTTCAGGAGGTTCCTGAACAAAAAATAAATTCCCTTGGATATGCTTTTCCAATGGTAGCTAAATTAAGTGAAGTGAATTTGCCCCTGTTTTGACAAAGAAAATTTGTCACTTAAAAACATAGTGGTGGCTTGCCGCACTTGGCTGTCCCAACACGTGCTCTAGTGTCCATTTTCTTCATTTTGTTTTGGATTATTAGCACTTACCTCTACTTTTTCACGTCATTAATCTAAACTCAGATTATTAAGATTGACTCTGAAATAAACACAGTATATCTGCTTTGCCATGCTTTTCAGATAATCCCTTTAAACCTTGGTATTTTCATGAGTTGCCAGATTTGCCTATTGATAAAGCTTTCTGCATGCCCTTTTTTTAGCTCAAAATCATGTCTCTTTCATACGCTGGCCTTTCTGTCTTGCTTTGTGCAATTGAAGAAATTGGCAGCTATTTTTGAAATCTTTTCTCACTTGTTTTGACATGGACTTGACTCAAAGACAATAGAAAAATAACAATAATTTTTGGTTTATTTGGAAAACTGACTCAAGAAAATAAAAATATAATAAAGAGAAGAAAAAAATAATAATGAATGTCCCCATTCAATAAGATGAAAGAAAAGTTTTTCTAAAAATGAAAGTCAACTCTAATGATTATAGCATGCATATTGGATTAGACTACCTGATCTTTCCATCCAAAACTTTCTACCGATTGTTGTTAAGTGAATGACTTCAAAATTGAGTTGCTTCCTTAGGTCAATTGCATTTAAGACCTCATTCGGCTAGTGGAGCCTTGAATGGTTTTTGCCAACAAGACTGTCTCATTTTCCTTTTCTCAGCTCATCATTACCTTATGGTGTCTATGAGGGTTTTTCACCAAAGAAACTCTCTTATTTTCATTTGTCTCAACTCACCGTCATCTTATGGTGCTCATGACGGTTGTCACCGATAAGAATCTCTCATTTTTATCTCCCTCAACTTACCATCACCTAATGGTGCCCATGAGGGTTTTCACCAATAAGACTCTCTCATTTTTATTTCTCTCAACTCACTATTGCCTTATGGTTCCCGCGAGGATTTTCACCAATAAGACTCTTATTTTTATTTTCTTAACTCACTATCGCCTTATAGTGCCCGCGAGGGTTTTCACCAATAAAACTCTCTCATTTTTATTTCTCTCCTTATTCTTTATATTGATGAAGACAAGTAGTTTCCAAAATGCGTTATCATATCCATTGTATGCTTAGCCTTAACATTCTCAAAGATAGATCTGAAGGTCTTTCTTTGTTTATAACTTGCCTTTTGAAATCGACTCAAACAATGAGGATTAACTCATGCCCCAGTTTCTTTTGACTGGGGAATTCTAAAATGTTTATTAGGTTGGACCGATCCCTGGGTAGGGCAACCTACATATCTCACCCTCGAGAGAGGAGAATCAAGTCACACGTAGTTCTGGCAGCTTGTTTTGCATGATTTAGACTTTTGATTCTTTTTCTTTTATTAACACTCTTTTCTCTTTGGATTTTTCTAACTCTATTTGTCTTGGCACTTTTCTTTTTTTCTTTTTGGACATATTTTTTTTTACTCTATTTTGATTCCAAAAGAGGGGTATGAAAGAAAATAGGATTAAAGCTCAAATGAGGTAAACAAAGTATGACACAATGTTTGGATAGAAAAATGAAATGACTTCATCATATCAATCCTTGAAAATGCAAGTACATATCATGCAATATGAAAGTGCAGGATCAATATCACTTATGACATATTTTAAAACACCAACTTTTCCCAAACATATTTACCACCTCTTCTTCTGCACCTGCCGAACATAGAACTCCATCATTGTTGTACATCCCTTACATTGAATGACTCATGCTTTTGTGGAGTTGATTTTTTTCTATTCCGTGGGATCACATATGCACTATTTGACCTAATTGAGCTATGTTTTTAAA
>NW_025866983.1:0-1444 GCF_002878395.1 Capsicum annuum
ATATATATATAGTTATATAGTTATATAGTTATATACTAATTTATAAACCATATACATAACGTATACTTTAAATATACTCATCTATAGAAGATATATACACACATATATGTACCATTCAATATATTCACTAGTTTAAATAAAACATACACTACAATATATATATATATATATATATATATATATATATATAGTTATATACTAATTTATAAAACATATATACATCTATATGTTAAATATACACTACTTTAGTAGATATATGCGCGCGCGCACACACACACACATATATACCATTCAATATATATATTACTTTAAATAAAACATATACTACAGTACATATATATATACACCACAATATATAACTATATAACTATATAACTATATAACTATATATATATATATATATATATATAGTTATATATTAATTTATAAAATATATAAACATGTATACGTTAAATATATACTACTTTAGATTTAGAAGATACGTACACACACACACACATATATATATATACCATTCAATATATACACTACTTTAAATAAAAGTATATAATATTTGCTACTTAATATAATAAATTAATAATACTTGATAGTAAATTAATAATGTGTTAAAACTAAGTTTTTAATTTCAGTTTGTGAAATTCTGAAATTTTTTTTTTTTTTTTTAAAAAATCTCAACCGGACCGGGCCGGTTAACCGGCAGACCCAAATCGGGTTGTATTCGGGTCGGGTTAACCGGGCCCAAATAAAAAATCCAATCGAATCGAAATCCGAACTCCTAAAACCCTTGGACTTATCGGGGCTGGTCAAACCGGACTGGTTTAATTATGTGGGCCGGTTCGCGGCAGTACCGGCCCGTTTCACACCCTTAGAAAAGGCTTTCTCCTTCACGGATATTTTAGTTTCTATCCAGATTTCCCTCAAAGTTTACATAAACCTTTTATCTTCTTATGATTTGTCTTCATTAATTTTTGTGCCCAACTTGGATTAATGATTGAAGTCAAATGTTTGAAAACTGAGAGTAGGCTTAAAAGCTTCAATTTGATGTCATATCAGATTTTTCCCTCAATATAATCTTGAGTTTTGACTTTATCAATAGTTGGAATATTTCTAATTATTTTTCATATGACTTTTTAAGAGTAAAGTAGGCTCATAAATAGAGAAGCTTTTGGTGGGATTAAGACCTTACACCTTATGGGTTAGTTTACATTATTATAGTTATGTTGCATTATAATGTAAAGATTATTTATAAGGTGTTTCATAATGAAAGGGGCGTGTGATGATTAATAATGAAAAGTGTTTGCATAAAAAATTAAAGTACAACTCAATACTCAAAGCATTTTGTATTAGCAGAGTGACAAAACCTAGAGAAAAGTAGTATTTAAATAGGTATGACATATATAATTTATTCTAATACAAATAATAATGACTATTTTCGAAAAATAAT
>NW_025866984.1:0-1000 GCF_002878395.1 Capsicum annuum
CGAAAATAGAAAAAAGAAAAAAAAGATATGAGAAAGGAAAAAAAAAAAAGAAAACGAAAAAGGAAAGAAAAAAAGAGAAATGGAAAAGAGAAATTAAAGTGGACATGAAAAAAAATTAAAAAAAATAAATAAAAAAATAGAGACATAAAATAGTGAAAAATGGTAATGATGTTTTATTTTAAAATCTTGTTGATCATGAAGATAATTATGTTCAAATATGAAAAAGGAAAAAAAAAAGAAAACAAAAAAATTAAAAAAATGAAAAAGGAAAAAAGAAGAGAAATATAAGAGAGAAAATAAAGTGAAAAATAAAAAAATGAAAATAAAATAAAAAAATAAAATGATAAAGAAAATAAGATGAAAAAAAAAGGGTAAAAGATATGGCTATATTTGGGGAAGGTGAAATAGTGGAGTGAAAATAGGAAAATGTAAAGTAGTGAGAGTAAAACATGCATCTGCCTAGTTAATGAGTAAAGTAATGTTACCCTTGCTATAAACTGCAATTTTACAAAAGTGTTGCTATTTATTGTAATTATCGTCTTAAGTATGCTACTTTCTATAATTTTTCCTTTATTTTTCTTAAAAGAATTATAAAAATAATTTCATAATTACTTTTATTTTTGCTGAAAGAAAAATACAAAAAATTTTCATATTTAGCAAACCTCTTTCTTTGAGGAAAGATTTTGAAAGTCTTGATCCCCTTCTATACCATAACACAATAACATCTACAATGTAATCTTTAAAGAGTCTTATTTAATAAAAAATTATTCTCTCAATAAGTTTTTATGTTTTGAATAAATTTTTCATATGTAGGCCAATTGGTTAAATTATAAATAATATTATGTTTTTTAGTTTTGTTTTGTGTCATCTGAAGTATCGCCTTTATAGTTTGCAAAACTATAAACTTCCCCATGACGCCCTCTCGATTTGAACCCAGCACATATATTACTGTAAAAAAAATTATTTATGCATTTTAGCAATTAAGCAGAATTATTATCTT
>NW_025866985.1:0-2021 GCF_002878395.1 Capsicum annuum
CCTGGTAGTTCACTTGTTGTCTCAAATAAGGAATGACTTCAAATGCCCAAGCCTATAACATAACGCCAATAAATCAAAAGCATTATTGAATAAAAAAATGATGAATCATATCATGATAAAAGAAATATTTACCATAAGGCCCATGAAAAACCATATAAGTTGATTGTTTTTGGCGTTAACAGAGTCAACAAATATTCGACAGTCATTTTGAAGCTTTCATAACCCTAAGGATAGCTGTTAAATACCTCAAGATCCTCGGAGAGATTTATTAAATCGAAGCTTATGTTGTTGTTAACGTCTCTCGCCCAAAGAACACTATGAACAAACCAAACCAAGCACAATGATTACTTGTGCTTCTTTGAAAGTCTTTTACCTTTCAACGCTTCAATCAGATTTTTGTTTTTGAAGCTTGAACCAACAATGGACACCACGTCATCACGATCACTCGACTTACCTTTTTCTTTTTTGGGTGTACAGGGTTTTTTTTGGGGCCAGAGTAGGTATAACTTGAGAAGGAGAAGGAGGATAACATTTTAGTCCGGTAACTATGGCAAACTCCTCCCAACCAAAACAAACAGACATGCCACAGTAATTTATCCACACCGCATCTATCTTATCTTTGTTTTCATACATAAACCTGCGCTTGAGAAGATCATATACGATGTTCATCTGGAAACGAGCATTGTTGTCCTCCGGCAAATCAAGATATTTCCCAAAACAGCTTTTCTTGAAATAAGAATCCAATTTTGGTTCTCAAAGTTTTTTTCTGAAGGCGTCGAAAGATTTTCCCATGACTTACTTAACCACGAGATCACCTATTAAATCTGTGGCACCATCGTACTACATTCTCACAAGGTAACGATCAATGCTGAAGGTTTTGACCAATTCTTTGATGGAAGGGCTATTCCATTTGGATCATCTCCATTGAAAGATTCCTCCTCCCCGTGTTCATTATCTTCTGCTTCTGATTGAGATAACACTTGTAAAGCAAGCTCATAGAGTGGTGGATGTAGCTGAGCTGCTGCACTTGTTCCTTTACTTGGACTTGATTCGATTTATTTTATTTTGAAAGCCATGTTATCTTAAATTAACAGGAACATAACATAGATTATAATTGATTAATGCATAACAGTAATATAACAGTTCCAACAGACAACTAATCTGTTGCACCAGGTATGTTATCTGTTGCAACATCTAACCGACCTGTTGCAACGAATGAGTAATATGTGGGAACCATAAAAACAACACTATTTGTTGCACCTGGTATTTTATCTGATGCAACACATAACTCACCCGTTGCAACGGATGAGTAATCCATTGGAAATAATAAAAACAGATCACTAATCTATTGCACCAGGTATTTTATCTGTTACAATATATAACCGACTTGTTGCAACGGATGAGTAAACCGTTGGAAAGAATAAAAATGGATCACTAATCTATTGCACCAGGTATGTTATCTGTTGCAACAGATAACCGACCTATATGAGTAAATCGTTGGAAAAAATAAAAACAATCCTAATCTGTTGTAAAATAAAGAGTAAACCGTTGGAAAGAATAAAAACAGATCACTAATCAGTTATCTATTGGATTAATATTATTTAGATTTCTTCCAAATAGAAGAGTCGTCTGTCGCAACAGATGAATGATCTGTTAAATTATTCACCTGTTGCATCAGATTTTCATAGTTGCATCAGATTTTTAATCTGTTGTATCAGATTTTAAAATGAAGAGTAAACCGTTGAAAAGAATAAAAACAGATCACTAATCAGTTATTTGTTTGATCAATATTATTTAGATTTCTTCCAAACAAAAGAGTCGTCTGTCGCAACAGATGAATGATCTGTTAGATTGTTCACCTATTGCATCAGATTTTCATAGTTGCATCAGATTTTTAATCTTTTGCATCAGATTTTCATCTGTTGCATCATATGTTTCATCTATTACATCAGATGTTTCAACTGTTGCAATACCATTTCTACCAAGACAAACAACAAATCAACCCAGCAACACCAACACAT
>NW_025866986.1:0-1936 GCF_002878395.1 Capsicum annuum
TAAAACTTTACAAAAATTCTTCAAAAATTATCTACATCTACCTAACCCCATTTACTATACTTTACAAATGTCTTCTAAAAAGACAATTACTAATTAAAACCTAGACTAATAATAGTCAAAAACCTATACAATTCTAATAATTTATGTAAAGAAAATTGTGAAAGTTTGTTACATGTAGCTTTCACAATTTAATAGCTTGTCTTTTATCTCCATTATTATTTCCGCTGATATCTTCTTTTTGTCGTATCTGCTGCTTTTTTATCTTCTTTTCAGCTGGCATGCTTATCTTCTTGATTTTTTATTTTATTCTAGCCGAACTTCTGGGATAATATTATCTTCTCCATTACATCTCGAACATTGATGATCTGGATATTTGTGTCCAATTATCTTGCAATATCTTGTCAATAATCCATCTGAAATAAATCCTCTCTTAATTGCTCTTGCAGTAGATTTTTTTCTGGGTTTAGTAATGTCATTATCCATTGTCTAACATCTTCTATATCTTTTTGTCGTAGTTCTTTTGAATTTGAATAAATCATCTGATGATCTCTTGAATAATAGCTCCATATTCGGTTTCCATTGGTATAATTATTTGCTAGTTCTTGAATAATTGTAGCTAGTCCAATAAGTCGTTTGTTTGCATAAGAATCAGGTATCTCGATTCTGGGTATCTCTGACTGTTGCACAATATCTTCTGGTATAATCATATCTCTGGTTAATCTTATTTTTACAACTTGTATAACTGGTTTTATCTTGTCATATAATATCTCTGCTGGTGCAGTATAACACTTTATATAAAATAGATTTCCTTTGGTTACTCTTTTATATGCGTTGAATACTTTTTGTAATTCTTCCATAGCTGATAGTTCTTCTCCATCTTGAGTATTTAATGTATTTAATAATCCATAGTCGAAACAAGTTTTTATTAGGCTTGGGTAAGTTTTGGGTAGTGCAATTAGATTGTTGTGGCTTTGTAATTTTTGGGTTATATAGTTTGTGTTGGGTTCTTTGATATCTATAGCTCTGGGGTTAAGGTTTAGAAAAGTTTGTACTCGGTAGATATTTTCTATATATTTTTGGGTTGTATAGTAATAAACTTTTTTATCTTGGTTCAGACTATCTCGATATGTGATAATTTGTGGGGTTATGTTCAAGAGGTCTTTTTATATTTTTGGTGTAAATGGTTTTTCAAATGTCTTATTTAAGTTCATATTCTGGTATCTTTGTCCAATAACTCCTTGGCTTGTACCTGCAATTGTAGATTGATAAACGTTATGGGTTTTACGGAGTGTCCCAACGTCTCCTTCTAGCTCTAGAATTTTAATGTCTTCCGATCGACATAGCTTTGCACACTGCTGAGTTAGCTGATTTGTAGCTATATACTTCAGTTTAACTTCATTAGTCTTTAACTTTTCTATTTCATTACCCATACTGTCCACTTTCATTGAAAGCGTAGTTAGGGTGTTGAATATCTTTTCTAGAGTATCCTCTTCTATTATATCAGTCTATGTAGCTTTGTCTTGATATGTAATCTGCAATAACATTTTTGTTAGTACTAATTACTTCAATTATAAATGTGAAATTTAATATATTCAAAACTAGTCTCCAAATTTCTTTTGTTATAACTGAATTTTGTATTTTCTTTGTTAGCCACCAACGTACCTGTGTATTATCTATTCGTACAATAAACTTGTTATATACAATATATGGCTCAAATGCTAATAAATATTTATATAATGAACATAATTCTTTTATATTTATTTCCCATTTTATTTCTGTTTCATTAAACGTACCTGAGTAGTATCTACATTGGTGTTCTAATTTTTCTTCTTCATATCTATATTTAAGTACTCCTCCATAACTACATTCACTAACATCTGCTTCTACTATATATATAAATTTTCTATTTTCATCTGAAATTGTAATTTTGGTAATT
>NW_025866987.1:0-1364 GCF_002878395.1 Capsicum annuum
AGAGGGGTTTGGGGGTGTGGGGGTGGGGACGGGCTGGGTGAGGTGGGGTGGGGAGGGAAATTTTTTTTAATCTTTAAAAATATTTTAAAAATAATTTTTAAATTTTTAAAAATATTTTAAAAATAATTTTTAAATTTTTAAAAATAATTTTAAATTATTTTTAAATTACTTTAAAATATTTTTAAATTGAAAAAGATGGAGGGAAAAAAGGATCCTTTTTAATTTTTCTTTTAAATTTTTAAAATATTTTTTCATATTTTTTAAAATTTTAAAAAAAAATTTAAATTATTTTTAAATTTTCTAAAATATTTTTAAATTTAAAAAGGTGGAGGGAAAAAAGAACCCTTTTTATTTTTTTTTAAATTTTAATATTATTTTTATTTTTTTAATTATTTTAATGTAATATTGGCCAAAAATTGACCCCCACTCGTACCCCTAGGCGAGTGGTTACACTCTTTTTCTTCTAGTCACCATGACCTTGCCAGATAGGCAAGGTCATAGGTAAGGTCAACAGTCAAAGGTTGCGAAATGCTGCTTTTTGATGGGTTCAAGGGTCCAGATGACAAACATGTAAGTAGTAATGTCCAACTTACAAAACTGTCATAGTACAGGGGTCCAATAGAGCATTTTACTCTAAGTCAAGTTACAACCTAAGTCATCAAACTAGCATCTAAGGACTCATAATCATAGTAAAATTACTACTACCATATTTAAGGCCTCTGACTATATGTCTAAACATGAGATGATTAGCCATAATAAAATAACTGTAAGGAAAAGAACCAGAATCATACCTCGAATCTCAATATCGGATCAATAATTAATCTGTCATGAACCAGCCATCAATTAAGAACAACCATAACAATGTAAATAATTGGATAGTCTAGACAACCAATACCTGCGGGGCCTATTTTAAATATTCATCGCCATAGGCCCGAAAAGGTTCAATCAACACACAATACATCACAAGCTCTACTCATCACCCTTACCTAAGCAACCCCTATAAGGCTAATAGATATAGGCACATACTGGTGATAGGAAATATGCATGTAAGAATGAATGTCGAGACGTAATCTAAAATATCATAACCAATCCAATACCACAAGTAACCCAGGTTATATACCTCCTCTAGATCAACAGCTCACAAAGGTAGGACCTACAGTGACCACCCTTCCCCGGCAGAACAACTCACAGATGAAGGGGTCCTTAAGGGGTTCGGGAGTACCCATATACACTGACCTAGTCCTGATACAGGATTTCCAATCATCATCATCAACACCATCCAACATTATTAATATCATCAACATCCTCAACCTTTTTCATCCAGCATCAGAGAGGGGTGTATGTGTATGTATATATATTTGTGT
>NW_025866988.1:0-1063 GCF_002878395.1 Capsicum annuum
CTATATATGTCCGGGCTGTGTAGTTGTAAGTCTTTTTGTCTTGGTTTAGACTATCTCGGTATGTGGTAATTTATGGGGGTATAAACATGGGATCTTTTGATGTATTTGGTATATATGGTTTATCAAATAGCTTGTTTAGGTTCATATTTGTGTTTTTCCTAACTCTTTTGCTTGTACGTGCAGAAGTAGATTGATAAACGTTATAGGTTTTATGGAGTGTCCCATCGTCTCCCTCTAGCTCTGGAACTTTAATGTCTTCCGATTGACATAGCTCTGCACACTGCTGAGTTAGCTAATTTGTAGCTATAGACTTCAGTTTAAATTCATTAGTCTTTAGCTTTTCTATTTTATTACCCATACTGTCCACTTTCATCGAAAGCGTAGTTAGGGTGTTGAGTATTTTTTCTAGAGTATCCTCTTCTATTATATCAATCTGTGTAGCTTTGTCTTGATATATAATCTGCAATAACATTTTTGTTAGTACTAATTACTTCAATTATAAATGTGAAATTTAATATATTCAAGACTAGTCTCTGAATCTCTTTTGTTGTAACTGAATTTTGTATTTTCTTTGTTAACCACCAGCGTACCTGTGTATTATTCGTTCGTACAATAAACTTGTTATATACAATATATGGCTCAAATGCTAACAAACATTTATATAATGAACATAATTCTTTCCTATTTATTTCTGTTTCATTGAACATACCTGAGTAGTATCTACAATGGTGTTCTAATTTTTCTGCTTCATATCGGTATTTATGTACTCCTCCATAACTACATTCACTAGCATCTGCTTCTACTATATATATAAATTTTCCATTTTCATCTGGAAATTATAGTTTTGGTAATTCTTTACAAAGTAATTTTATTTTCAGAACCTGTTTTTTTATCTTCTTCATTATAGTTATATTCTACATCCTTTTTAAATTTTTTCTGTAGTGGTTTTAAAGTTTCTGCTAATTTTGGAATATATTCCCTTACTTGGTTTACTAATCCTAAAAATGATTGTAATTTCTTTTTTGTATCTAATTCTTCTTTCGAATTTATTATTTTTTGTACT
>NW_025866989.1:0-4539 GCF_002878395.1 Capsicum annuum
TTGAAGATTCTTGTAAACTAAAATGCATTGCGTAGGTTTTGGCGGTAATTAAGATTTCATTTTTTTATGTTAGTTGTTACTATATCTATTTTATAAGTTTTTTCTTATTGTTAAACCAAAAACCGAACTGTTAAGGACCAAAAATTGATAAACCGAAATCGAGAAGAAAATATCTTGTTGGTTGGTTATTGGTTTTACATATTTAAAACCAAAAACCGATAAACCAAACCAATAACATGTAAAATCGAACCGAACCGACCGATGCACACCCCTAGCAAGACCCAATTCCTTATCCAAGATTTCACCATAGTTTTTGCAAATTGATTTAAGAATCAAGGTTCCCAAGTCAAAAGCTTCAAGAACCCTCACTCAAAAGTACGAAAAAGAGTCTCAAGCAAGCTTGTTCATCTAAATTCATAATCTAAGGTATGTGGGGTTTGAACAAGGACACTCATTTAGTCCTTGTGCCCAAAAGTTGTTTTAATTACAAAGATATATGGTTTTACATGTTTTCTTATGAAATTAAAGTATGGGTTTATACCCCATATTATTATTTCTTGATATTATGATGGTTTCAATGTTTTAGAAATTGAAGTACATAAGTATGTTGAGATTATAATGCATATTGCTGATAATTTTTAGATTTCTATATGATATATGAATCTTTATGATATCAAGTATGAATTTTGATACGTCTAAACCTGAGATTGAATTATGGGTCATTAAAACCTACTTGAGATTGTAATTTTAAGAACTTTGGTGTTATAATCACTCATTATTTGAGTATTTTGAGATTATTGAGAAAGCTTTGACCTTGATGGTCATAGTAGCTTTGAAATCCATTTCACTGAATGGGATTACAGATTTTGTGGTTGCTTTCATTATAAACCACGAGATTATTAAATGTGGATTTCTATGAGATGAGCATATCTAATTAAAAGGGAGTAGTATTTAGCACCAAGTTGGGTAAGTTACTATGGTTTCATACCCCAGAACTACGTGCCATCATAGGATTGAGATTTATGGGCCCGAGGCCGAGATAGTGATCACTGAGTTGAGGTTATACTCCCTGGCAAGAGTATGACGCCTCTCCCTAACTTGAGGTTTTTTCCTTAGTAGGATAAAATGTTGAACTACATGTAGCTCGCATGGTGTATGTTGGTTAAGAGAACCTCCCTAATAGTAAGATTTTCAGAGTAGTTTCTTAAAGTATAATTTTCCCTTAAAGAAAGTAGTTTTCCCTACTAGTAAGAGTAAATAATCAGTTTCTAAAGTAAAGTATGTTCCTTGAGATGAGTTATTTTCCCTAAAGCTTTGAAAAATATCCTGGTCAGTAAAGCTTTTTAGATTCTAAGTGTAAAGGCTCACAAACTTATTCAATTAATGTTTTACTTTAGATTTCAGTTTTAAAATTACAGTCTTAGCTCTCAGACACAGAGGTGAGCACTTTACCACTTAGTCTATATGTTTTGAGAAGGGAATAGAACTATAGATTTCAGAAATAGTATATTGACTCACGAGATTTATACTATGCATTTCATTATTCATAATTTATGAGATATACATTTTTTTGAGGTTATTCAAGCTATTTGAGTCAGTTATATCAGCACGCATGATTTTTATAAAGATTGATGATATTGTTGTTTTAAGTAATGCATACACCCTCATATACTCGGTACATCCTCAAAGTACTGATCCGCAAATACGTTTGTGTGCTATATTGTCTCATAATGTAGGTTTAGGAGCTCAGTCTCAGCAGTGACAGTGATCTTTGAGTACCTTTATCTACACGTCAGCAGTTGGTGAGTCCTCATCGAGGACCTAATCCCTTGTTTTCAGTCTTTATAGTAGTTGATTATTTGTTTTTAGTTTTAGTTAAGTCAATTGGGGGTTTCTCCCACTGACTCTCTAGTTCTTAGTTAGTAGAGGCTTGTCAGACTGTCAGTTGAAGTTTTGTTCCAGATTTCCAATATTTGATAGACAGACATTGTTTTCAATTATTTTAATTCTATTTTGATATAATATGACATTTATTATTTGGTCATTCATCCTAAAGTGGTAGAAGTAGTAACAGGCTCAAAGGGTTAGCTTGGGGCTACTTGTAGCCTTAAGCACCGTGTGACATTCCGGGATGAGATTTTGGGGCGTTACAAGATGTCAACTTGCAACCTTTGATCAATGAACTTCAAATTTTATGGCATGATGGGGTTGAAACTTGGGACATCTCTCTTAAATAGAATTTCAATCTGCATGCATATCTAATATGGACTGTTAATGATTTTTTTGCTTATGGAATATTGTCTGGGTGGATGAAAGCTGGAAAGCTGGCTTGTCCATACTGCATGAAAAAAACAAAATCTTTCACATTGAGACATGGCAGGAAAAATTCATGGTTTGATTGTCATTGTTGTTTCTTGCCACCTGATCATGAATTTAGGAAACTCAAGAATGCATTCAGAAGGAATAGAAGAGAATATGATGGTCCACCTCTAAGGTTGTTTGGTCATGACATATGGGATATAGTTCAGGATTTGCCTAAGGCCAGTGAAGAACCATTGTATAGGCTTGATGGATATGGTGTTTCGCATAACTAGACTAAGCAGAGTATATTTTGGGAGTTAGAATATTAGCCAGATAATTTACTTAGAAATAATCTTGATGTCATGCATACTGAGAAGAACTACTTTGACAACCTGCTCAACACAATTATGGATGTCAACAGCAAAACAAAGGATAATCCTAAGGCCAGACTTGACTTACCAGAATATTGCAAACGCAACGAATTAAACTTACAGGAGGAGCCCAATGGCAATGTTCTTAAGCCCAAGGCTAGTTTTACATTCAAGTTGTACCAAAAACGTCAAATATGTGAGTGGGTCCAAAGTTTGCAGATGCCCGATGGATATGCCTAAAATTTGAAAAAGAGGGTTGATATGGCATAGTAAATATTGCATGGAAAGAAAAGCCATGATTGTCATGTTTTCATGAAAAAGTTACTTCCAATTGTTTTTATTGGTTTACCTAAAAACATATGGAAACCAATAGCAGAGATCAATTTGTTCTTTAAAGACTTATGTGCCACCACACTAAAAGAAAAAAATCTGGCGCGAATGAAAAGTAATATTGTTATTATCACCAACAAGCTGGAGAAGATTTTTCCACCAGCGTTCCTCAATGTGATGGAACATCTTCCTATTTACCTTGTACGTGAAGCTCGGCGAGGCGGTCCAGTTCAAACTAGGTGGAAGTATCTATTCGAACAGTAAGCAATTGCAACATATTTAAATTCATACTTATCTTTTTTAAATATAGTAAACATCTAATCTTAAGATTGTGCAGGGAAATTGAAAAATTTAAAAGGGGTCCCAAAAATAAACATAGGGTGGAAGGCTCTACAGTTGAGGCTTATCTTGCAAGAGAACGTCTCAATTTTGTTCATACTACTTTCGTGATGAAGTTTCTTATTCAAGAAACCAGATGAATCATTATCAGGACGATGTGAATGAGACTTATTTGCAATCGATATTAATTTCCAATCAATCTGGTTGTAAGGCTAAAAAGATCATGCTTCGCTGGTTCACTCCCACGGAGCGCAAAGTAGAAACTTGTATGTCTTGCTGAATTGCCCGAAATTTGAGCCCTTTCTGAAGTAAGAAGATTAAAATTTTAACATATCTTATTTGTTTACTCATTCCCTTAAAGAAACTAATTGTGTTTCGCATGTTGGATCTTTAGTTCATTTAAGACTTAATTCCACAAAGATCAAGTGTACGCATTCTTTGCAACATGGTTTACATATGAGGTTCGTAGGTGTATTAATATTTCTAAGAAATTTGAACATTTACACATTCCTCAACTAACATATAATATATATATATATATATATGTATAATATTTTTAGGTACATCACTCACCAAATGTAGCCGCATACGATCAGCTCTTGAGAGATATTTCTTTGGGTCCAATTGAAGCTCATGCAATGTCCCATTACACAGTAAGTGGGTTCAAATTTTCCACTGAACAACACTTCAGAACAAGGAAAACAAATAATAGTGGTGTTTGGGTTAAGGGTGATGATGATGTTGATTACTTTAGCATCATACATGAGATCTTAGAACTGGAGCATGCTGGTTTCCCAATAAAAAAAATATCCTTTTTCAATGTAAGTGGTTTGATCCAAGCACAAGAGGCAAAAGAGCACATAAGGAACATAACATCATTGAAGTGAAGTACAATAGGTCGTATCCTATTTACGATCCATTTGTTCTAGCGCAAAATGCTAAATAAGTGTATTATGCTCCTTATCCATTGCATAGTGACAAGTCTGATTGGTGGGCTGTAATCAAAACAAAGCCTATAGGAAGGGTGAAAGATGAGAATGTGCTGGACATTGCATATCAAAATGAAATGCAGATTGATCACCAGCTAGTGGACGTTGACTTAGTGGATAATTTGAATCACTTGAAAAATATATTTGAAGAAGTTAATATTACACAAGAAGAGGCTGAGTAGGTAGGAGATGAGGAAACTTCCAAATAG
>NW_025866990.1:0-2076 GCF_002878395.1 Capsicum annuum
AAATCTGGACGAGGGGTAACATGCAGAAGTTTCGTAAGATCACCTAACATTTTAATTAGTTTCTGCTGATCAATATAGTTAAACATTTCCCACCATTTGATTAACTTTTTGGGCACCTTGACAACCATTAGAACTCTAGACTTGGAGGACAAATCCATCCTGTAATAACACATAAGACGTTATCTCAAAAATTCGACAGGAGTAGAAGATTCCCAACCCTTGGAATTTTTGACGCAAACATATGTCGATGGGACAGACCACATTCCTGACTCCAATTTGCCGAACAGAAGTACTGAGCGAAATTAGTCTACTTGGCAAACAACTCTAGATTATGGGACGAGAGACCTAGGCTAATACTAAGGCCAAGGCCGACACAAAACAAATTACCGGACCCACTGAGGGTTGCCTACGTATCCCAACCTGAGGGAAGTAAATTAGGTATGTGTAGTTTATCAGATTGAACAATTAATGGTTAACTAACAAATTGACCCTAACTTAAGAGACACAATAAAAAACAAACGAATAAAACTTTTTTTTTTTGGATTTTCAACTAGACGCTTTAACCAAGACTGACACCACCAATTATACAGAAAAATCTTTTTGGTATTTTTTTTTATTTTTGACAATTAAGTAGAAAAAGCAAACAAAACTCCCTTTTTCTTTTCTCTTCATTTTTCATTTTTTGAATTTATGGTACTTTACAAAACGTAAAAAGAATCTTTTTGAGTTTTTGGATTGTGAAAAACAAAAGTCATAACGAATTCTAAAATAAACTACGACATTCCTCTTTTTTTTTTATTATTCCTTCCGACTCACTTTTCTATATATTTTTTTTCGTTTTTGCATACGCACCTTACTCCTAACATTATTATTATTATTATTATTATTATTAT
Organism: Capsicum annuum; assembly: GCF_002878395.1. Taxonomy (NCBI): domain Eukaryota; kingdom Viridiplantae; phylum Streptophyta; class Magnoliopsida; order Solanales; family Solanaceae; genus Capsicum; species Capsicum annuum. The sequence continues at coordinate 894 of NW_025866990.1, forward strand.
TATTTTTAAAAATTAGTCCGTCAAATGACCACGTTACCCTTAAAAATGCAACAGTTAGCACGTAGGGATGCTTAGAGGGGAGTCTCCTACAAAGGGCCCTGTGGGTCCCACTAGGTCTCCGTATGATGCATATAAGCATGACCTAAAGGCTGATCTACGTTGTGGTTCACTAACAAGGCCGTTCGGGGGAGTGTATGGTCGATAGTGGCTGCTTTGCGTTCCACCTACTCCATAACACCGATGGCTCCCCCCTAAAATAGGGTGACTCAACTAGAGGTTGTGTACAACATGTGTACTACAGACTTGTTGCAGAAAGAAGGCCAGGGGGTGGACTCATGATGACAGATATAAAGTGGTAACACATAGAATAAATGCTATAAACAAAGAGCACAAAAAAACACAAAAGTGAAAATAACACAAACAATAACTACAAACAATGCTTATACACTCGTAATGCCAAACAAAGTCGATACGACTCCAAAAATAGCTCGAATTCTGAAAACTTGTCATATTCCCCAGCAGAGTCGCCAGAAGCTGTCACACCCCTTTTTTATGCGTACTCCAAAAAATGTGTATATTTTAAAGTTCGAAAGGGCTTTATTATTTAAGTGACAAGAAATGAAAATTTGTTTCGAAAAAGGATTATTTGCATTTTTTATTTAGAGTCGCCACTTGGCATAATCCGGTGTGCCAAGTCACCTTTGGAAAATCCTTTTCGAAACCATTTGACTCTTAAACTGGTTTGCGAACAGAGATTCCAGCTAAGAAATTCTGTTGACCGAGGGGAAGGTGTTAGGCACCCCTCGATCCCGTGGTTCAACCACGGTCGCTTGGTAGAGTGTATCGACTATTTTTGGCATTATGAAATGTATAAACCACACAAAAGAACACAAAATGATCAAACAATAAATAAAAACAAAGCAGTCCAAAAAAACGTAAGGTTCAGTCCAATTATACAGTCCGAGAAAAATAAATAATAAATAAAAAAAATACGAAAATATAAATCCTAGTCTAAACTAAATCTAAGCTCCAATGCCTTACCCGACGCCGAGGGCCTTCATCACGATTATTTATCGCCAACATGATACGTCGGGGCATTCCCCGATGAATAAATACAAATGATCTCGGGGCATTCCCCGGCTAAATAAATACATCTGAATTTAAACACGATAATCTAGAAAGA
>NW_025866991.1:0-1596 GCF_002878395.1 Capsicum annuum
AATTAGTATGTAAGTATATATATATACATATTGTTGTATATATATATGTATATTGTAGTATATATTTTATTTAAAATAGTACATATATATTGAATGGTGCGTATATATGTGTACATATCTTCTATAAGAGTATATATTTAACGTATAAATGTGTATATGTTGTATAAATTAGTATATAACTATATAACTATATAACTATATATATATATATATATATATATTGTAGTGTATATATATATATATTGTACTATTGTAGATTTGTAGTATATGCTTTATTTAAATTAGTACGTATAGTCACATATAATTATATATTGAATGATACCTAATATGTGTAATTGTTTATATATTTTTTAAAAAATATATATTGTATAATTGTAGTGTATATAGTGTATATTGAAGTATATATAATTGTAGTGTATGTAGTGTATATTGGATTTTTCATTTTTTTTAAACGGGTTTGACTGATTTTTAGTCGGGTTTGACCGGGTTTAGGTGGGTTTAACTGGGTTGGGTTAAGTGGGCCGGTTCAGGGTTGTTTTCAACATTTTACTGTTGAACCTAGAACCAGCCCGGCCCACCTAACCCCAACCTGGACCGGAATCGGCCCACAACCCGGTTAAACTAAACGGGTTGGTTTTGATTTGGCCCGGCCCGGCCCACTTGACACCTTTAATTTAAACCCCTCCCACAGGTTGTTGCTACGTACTTCCTCCAAGGTCTATATTAGTTTTTGTATCTGGTATATTTCGCTTGCACAAAACAAGTTCATAATTAAAGGCATTCCATTCTCACCTTCTCTGAAGGACGTCTCACAAATTGCTGAAGAATTTTGGTTTCTGGCAGGTAGGCCCTACAGGTCCTAACAAAACTTACATTAATATGTATATCAAGTGGAAACCTCCTGCGCAAGCAAACTACATGCTCAATATTGATTGTGCCTCTGATGTTTCATTTACGAATCAGTTCGATCTAGGTGGCGTGCTTAGGAATAATAGGGGAGAATGGGTACTAGGTTTTTATGGTACTTGCACTGCTACGGATGTCCTGGAAGGAGAAACTTACGCTTTGGTACTAGGACTCTAGCTTGCTTACCAGAACAACCTGTTTCAATTGGAAATTGGAATAGATTCTATGCAATTAATTTAGGTACTTGATCTCTATACATGTTCTAACTTAACTTTGATATCTGATTGTAGGTTTCTCCTGGACGTACTGGATAATCCTCAGCTGCACCAATTTTTCAGAGAACACAACAGGCTAGTAAGATTATCTACTACAACCTCTACTACTACGTTGTTTTAGGCTCTTCCACGATCATTTAGTGACATTTTGTATGCAGATATGAATGGAGTACTATCAGTTAGATGGGTGAAATTTTTAAATATTCACCCTAGTGTGTATTATATTAGTCCTAGGCAGAATATAATTATGACTTTCACTACTCCTGTTGTGACTGGATCACAACAAAGCATGTAAATGTTCTTGTTATAAATAAAACTTTGCCTGCTTCACACGCACACGAAAAAAAGATAGCCGGTGGACCACCATGTGGTCATCTTAAACACAATTTTTAAAAAAATTTGTATTCCTCATCTA
>NW_025866992.1:0-1015 GCF_002878395.1 Capsicum annuum
ATACACTAATTTATAAAACATATACACATGTATACGTTAAATATATACTACTTTAGATTTAGAAGATATACACACACACACACATATATATATATATATACCATTCAATATATACACTATTTTAAATAAAAGTATAAAACATATGCTACTTAATATAATAAATTAATAATACTTGATAGTAAATTAATAATGTATTAAAGCTAAGTTTTTAATTTCAGTTTGTGAAATTCTGTATTTTCAAAAAAAAAAAAAAAAAAAAAACTTAATCGGGCCGGGCCGGTTAACCGACAGGCCCAAATCGGATTGGATCCAGGCCGGGTTAATCGGGCCTAAACCAAAAATCCAACCGGACTAGGACCCGGACCCCTAAAGCCCTTGGGCTTACCGAGCCGGGTCAAATCGGACTGATTTAATTATGTGGGCCGGTTCGGGCCAGTTTTAATCGGCCCGTTTGACACCCATAGGTTGAAGTATGATCATGTTGAAAAAAGGGATTCGAGAACTTGGGAATTGTTGTAAATAATAAATTATATATTTTTCATTAATTATTTTTTAAAAATATAAGATGAATCACAAATAATTATCTGTTGAGCATACACATACCTAGGGGTGGCAAACAGACAGATTGAATTGGATTTGAACGGGTTAAATATAGATCGAGCAAAAATGGTTTGGATTGCAATCCGCCCATATAAATATGGGTAAATATGGATTGGGTAAAAATGGTTTCAACTTACTTCAACTCCTTAGTCAAAAACTTAAAACTTCTATGTCATATCAACTTGACTTTTTTTTCATTTTTTTAAAATTTTTTTTAAACCTTTTTTTTAGTGTTTTTTGTCTCTTGTTTTTTTCTATTTTTTATTTTTTCTTCTTTTTCTTTTTTTTTCTTTTTTGGTTGTATTTTATGTTTTATATTTTTTTTATTTTCAAAAAACATGATTAAGTCGAGTACAAATTATGAATGATGACTAAAATATCGTAACCACTCAGTATATTGTTTTCACCATCATCT